>NW_009624854.1:0-9534 GCF_000690535.1 Cariama cristata | reverse complement strand
AACAGTCCTGTCTTAGCCAAACCAGGACAACTCCTGTGGGTCGTGTTCAGCCACATCAGCTGGAAAGGTTGAGCCACATCTGAGCTAGATGAGGCTCTTCTGTCTGATACGTGTCACAGAAATCATGTCTTCAGCTGATGCCTTGCCACTGGAGACAAAATGAATAGTATCAAATGTCTCCAGAAAGGACTGTTCTTAAGGAGGAAACTCCATGTTTTCACCCAGTGTGATATGTCCAAAAACCTCATTTTGTTATACTGAGACCTCATTTTCACATGCCAGACTTGTGAGCGAAGAGGTTGTTAACATGCTGAGCCCTGGGTTCCATCTCTTCTCTTGGTGAGGTGAAGCGTTACTCTCTCTAGGGGAGAGGAACTAATAGAGCAGGGGCAAGTAACTATCAAAGGTCTGGTAAAAACTTCCCATGCTTATCAGCCTTCAGTTGGATCTCTGCAGTGCTCTCCTGGCACCACCTCTCTTGCTTGGATCTCAGCTGTCTTGGGACATTTCTGTTCTTGTGTTTTGTGTTGTCCAGGGTTTCAGGAGGCCATCTGATCTAACACCCCATCAGAGCAAGGCCAGCTTTGAAATTAGATGCACCTTCAAAGTTAGATCAGGCTAGTTTGGAGTCTAGCCATCGTAAGTTCAGATCAAACATCCTTGCTACAGCTGTTTGGCATATACAGCCAAGTTATGAGTATCTTCAGTGGTGGAGACTCCACAACTTCTCTGGGCAACCTAGTGCAGCGTTTGATCATCCTGCCTGAGAATTTTTCCCCCTAATATCTGGTGTTATTGGTGTTACACTACCACAGCTCAATATATACATGAGGTTTTTGTTGCTCCTCTCCTTACAGATCTACAGGTTCAAGGTAGTGATGAAAATTCCTTTATCTGGGAATTTCATTTACTTCACCTCTCTTCTTATTCCCTTGTATCTATGTGGGGCTACTTTTAAGCTGGATTAGTTAAATGGTCATCACTGCTGGCCATAGCTAGTAAGAGTAGGCCAGTGTTATCCAAAGGTGTGGATGGGATAGGTTGCTAAGAGGATCACAGAATAACACAGACTGACAGGGAGCTCAGCAGTCTCTACTCCAACCTCTTGCTTACAGCAGGCTCAGCTCTGAGGTCAGATCAGGCTGCACAGGGCTTCATTCCATCCAGTCTTGAAAACCTCCAATGTCAAAGACTACACAACCTCTCTGGGAACCTTCGCCTCTGTCTGATTGTCCTCATGGAGAAGAAATGTCTCCTATACCCAGGCTGAAACTCTTGTGTTTCAACTTATGTCCTTTGTGTCTTTCTTCCTGCTCAGTCTCACTTTGGAAAGCCAATCTTGGTCTCCTTGATGACCTTCCCACAGGCAGTGGGGGCTGCTGCTAGGCCTCCTGAAGCCATCTTTGCTCCAGGCTGAGCAAGTCCAGCTTCCCCAACCTCTCCTCATGGAGCAGGTGCTCCAGCCCCACCACCTCCCCTGAACTCACTCCAGTTTATCAATGTCATTTTTCTACCCAGAGGGGACAAAGCTGTTTGCAGTATCTAGCTGTGGTCTAACGAATGCCAAGTAGAGGGAGATAACAACTCTGTCTCTGTCACTGTTCATTCTGCCATTGCCCGATGTTGCTGTCAGAACTCACTGCTGGCCCATGTCCTATTTGCTGCCCACCAGGGCCGCCTGAGTTGTTGTGAAGGGTACTTTTATCCCAGGTGTAAGACTTTGCAATTGTCCTTGTCAAATTTCATGAAGTCCCTGTTGGTCCATTCCTCCAGCCAGTCTGGGTCTACCTGAATGACATCCCTGTCCTTGAGCATAACAACTGGTGTCCCCAGTTTGGTGTCATCTGGAAAATTGATGAGCAAGCCTTCTGTTACCTCCTCCAGAGCATTGGTAAAGATATTAGATAGGTCTAGTCCCAGGCAGACCTGTGTAGTGCTCCTGAGCTCGACCTGAGACAAGGGTCCTGCTGTGCTACTCCACTTAGTATTGGGAACCATGTCTTGTGGTGTATCCCCACCGCTGCTGAGCATGTGTACTCTGTCCTCAATAGAGTTGCCAGCCACTTTGCATGCACCTTTCTGCACAAACTGCTTCATCTTTGAGCTGCTTCACTTCAGCATGCACTGGACCTCCAGCTATCTAGGTCTCTACCACTTGTTGAACATGTGGTTGGTACTCCCTCATTGGCAGTCGGCTGGAGACAAGAGCACCTTAAGATGAAGAATAGCTGGAGTTTGCTAGATGCAAAAGTCTACCTGGCCACCCTTGCCCAACAGCAGTGGCTAGGACACCCCACACTTGCTCAGAGAGTTCCCAGGAGTCTCCAAAGAGCCCATAAGACTGGGAGAATCTAGAAGCAAAGCCCAGAAGCAGCTGTGCAAATTCTTGCCACTGTTGGTGGCTCCTGTTTGCTGTGTTCTGGGAAGTGCAGAGACTGTGCTGTTAGTGGTTTTGAGCATCTGATTTCAAGGTTTGTGCATATGACTATCATTAGTAGCAGCTCGTTACCTTATTTTATGGAGTATCTAGTTCCTGCAAAATGGCAGGCTTTGCTGTGATGTAGGAAATGTAATGTAGAAGAGGACTTAACAGACTGTTGTAAAGGTTGGGGGCATCCCCACTACTCTCCAGAAGTTTTCAACAAGCCACTGTTCAGTACTAGAATCTCATCAAACAATGCTTAACCACATGTCTGTGAGGTTTTGGCAAAATTTGTTCTTTTGTCTTAGAAAATAATTATTCTGGGTACCCCTGTTTTCCATGGCCCACATCTTCACCCTGTTGCCTGGCAGGGATCCCCTGGACATGGGGCAGGGTTGCAGGGGCCTCATTGCTGCCCTCATATCGTCTTCCCTCTGAATGGGACAGCCTCTTCCATCTGGTGTCCTCTGCCTCACAGGGAGTGAGGGCTTCATTGTTTGGAGAGAGAAAAACAAGAAGCCAGGACAGTTTAGGGACATGACGGCATTGAGACTAGGCTTTGAGGGAAGAGGTGTGGACATGATTGGTTTATGGGGGGAAAAGTTTGGGGACCCAACTCTGATCCCAACCCTTTTGCATCCAGGCACAGGCAGGTGTGTTGCCTGCTGATAACCACGACCACTCCTCTGCACTGCTCATCCCTCTCACCACCCAGAAACAGCAGTAGTGGGAAAAGGAGCAAGCCATGTCTCTTGCTCATTGCTGCAGATTAAAAAAAAATTGACTCAGAATTCACGTTTTTTATACTTCTCAGTGTGTGATATGAAAGTGATGTGAATAGGGCTATTCTTTACCAATAACTCTAAGCTTTCAGTACAGGAAAGTATATAATCTCCAGTCAAATATGGAAATTAAAGTCAACATTTTATCTGCAGCCCCTGCAATTTTAGCTGAGGGAAGATAACGTGCTATAATTTTGAATCATTGATTGGAAACTTATTCACCACAGAGTATCATCGCTGTGCTCAATTTTTCCACATTCACATTTGTGCTGACACAGCTCTAGTGAAATGTTAATCTTGCCTAATCACTAGCACAGAGTAGTTAGGAGGCCTGTGGGTTTTTTGAGTGTATACATTCAGTACACCAATATAGCTGCATCAGTGGAAAGCCTCAGCAAATGTATTTCTTGATTGGTGTAATTCAGCAGGCTCTTGTTAGAGGTCGTAATTAACTACCACCCAGCACACAGACAAAAAGTTTTGTGAGGCTGTTACTGGATTGGAGATAAACCATTTGTTTGGGAAAAGTAGGACTACAGTGGAGAAAAGGTGATACAGTGTGTAGCCAAAATATTACTAGAAAAATTGTTCTAGAGCTCGTATAATAGCTTACTAGACAAAGTCTTGTAGAGAGACAATGAAAAGTATGTGCCAAAATCAATTAGGACCCTATGAAAATTTAATCAAAATTTATGATAAATAATTCCACCCTAGATGAAGCTACATTTCATTAATTTTTTATTGTTACTCATTTAAACTGAAGTGATTACTGCACAGAGCAGAAACTTTGTTGTCATAAGTTAATCTAAGCACAGTCCAGGGATCTGTTTGGGGTAAGCTCTTTGCTTTGTGTCAAGATTCCTGGAGAAGCAGTTTAGCATTTTAATGAATCCCTTCCAGTCTAATAGGTGTATTGCCCTTGTCACCGAAACTTAGGAAAAATAAAACTCTCTAACACTATAATTTTAGTATTAGAAAGCAGGCATTACTTTATTTTGATGCCAGGTGGGTGAGGGATCACTCCTCCTAAGACTTGCACACACACAAAGTTTCAAAGCTATTGTTTATCTGTACAAATCATACATATTCATGTTAATTCCAGGAATTCGCCTCCCCTTCTCAGAAAGGTTTTATATATGCAAAGCAGTATATTTTATAGTTAAGCATGCGCATACAATTTGGGGAATGATCTTCAGAGGGTCTCTGGTGGTTGTTTGGGGAATAAGCCCTTTCTCATTTTATCCTTTTATGGTTATAAGTCACCTAAGGACTTGACTCGAGAGTTGGCTTGCATCCTCCTGGCATGGTCAAATGACCTGTGATCAGGTGTACACAGGTGTTCCTACTCATATGGATGTCACTTCACTGTTGAACAACCTCAAATAATACTCTTGGTCAGGTTTGAGAGATCTTAAACAGTGCTCTTTCTTTAGCTGTCTATGTCAATTCCCCCCTTTGGAAGTAAAATTTTACTTTTAACTTCCATATTTTCTTTTAAATAGCTGGTTTTATGTATTTTGGTGCTGTTGGGAATGTGAATGCAGCATTTGTCTGGTTCCTCATGTAAACACCCACACAACCTTTGTTCCCTAGCTAATAATCCATCTAAAGTTTGTCAGTTTTGTAAGGTCATTTTGGAGGTAGCTTGTAATTGTTCATTTAGTTGCCCAAATTTCTTGCAATAAACATAAAAATAAAATTTTCCTTAGGCTTATTATTCTCAGAATTTTGGTTCTCTATAAAACTACCATTCTAAAACCTCTCCTACGTCACAATATAATCAATGCTCTTTCTTATATATACTCTAATTCCGTATAAGGCAACTCTCTGCTTTAAGCGCCATTCATGGCTAAACAGTCTGGTGAAACGTCTCTGTGCTTGAGGCTGGCTTTATCTGTGTATAGTGAATCCATGAATCTCCTCCAGTGGTCTTCACTGCTGTGTGGGTTGTCAGAAGAACTTGGTAAGGTCCTTTCCACTTCTGCTTGAGGGGCTCCTTATTCCAAGTCTGGACATAAACACAATCTCCTGGGCGATGAGGCTGTGTTTGAACATCTAAAGTTACTGCGGATGTTAGAACTACAAACCTGTGTAAGGACGACAGCATTTTTCCTAGAGCTATTGCATATTCTCTTAGAGCTTGGTTTCCAATTATGTGACTCTCCCCAGGTACAATTAGAGTCTGATATGGTCTCCCATAGAGGATTTTATGTGGACTCACTTTTTCTTTAGAGCTTGGAGGAATTCTTATTCTTATTAATGCTAGAGGAAGAGCTTGAAGTTTTTTGACAAATGTTATTCATCTGTCTTTTTATGCTTTAGTTCATCCTCTCAACTTCTTTAAATCCCACCTTTTTCCTAACACTTTGGACAAAGTTTGGACCATTTCAGCCACAAAACGTGGGTCTCTATCAGATAACATTCCCATTGGGACACCAAATCTAGGAATTATTGTTTTAACAAAACTCCAGCTACTTCCCCAACTTTGTTGGTGCGACAGCAAAAAGTTTCAGGCCATCCAAAAAATGTGTCTATCAGAACTGGTAAGTATCAATACCCTTCCTGACAGGGTAACTCAGAAAAATCTATTTGCCAGTAATCTCCAGGACAATTTCGTCCCTTAATGGTTCCTAACAGAGATTTCCTATAAGACTGTGGATTATTTTGCAAACATTTGCTAACTACACTTTTGACTATTCCTGTCACCCTGACACTAAGGGCCTGAGGTTTTAGACTGTCTACAATAGATTCTATACCCCAATGTGTCACTTTATGTTTACTTTCTACTAACTGTCTCATCACTGCCTGGGGCACTATAACTTTTCCCTCTGTAGTTACCCACCACCCTTTAGGATTTAGATTGGCTTTTAACATCTCTGCTAGTTGTTTATCTCGATACTTGGGTGTTATGTTAGAAAGCTTCACAGCCTTTGAAGGTGCAAGGACCAGCAGGCTTCTATCTGTTACCTCCTTGACGGTTTTATCTGCCAATTGATTTCGTATATTGATTGATGTGTTCCCAAACTGATGAGCTTTGCAATGCATTATAACCACCTCTGCTGGTAATTGAATGGTTTCCAATAGCTGTTGAATGATTTCTCCATATTTAACAGGAGACCACTGTGCAGATAGTAGTCTTCTTTCTTTCCAGGTGGCCCCATGGGCATGTACCACTCCAAAAGCACATTTTAAACTCATTTTTCCTTGGAGAATTCCAAGGCTCGCTGGAGTGCAATCAACCTCACCTTCTGAGCTGAGGTGTTCATGTGTAGGGAGTGGGCTCTTATGATTTCAGTCTGAGTTACGGCGGTGTAGCTGGCCATCTGTTTTCCTTCTCACACAAAACTGCTACCATCTGTAAACATTTTCCGTTCAGGGTCAATTATAGGAGTGTCTTTCAAATCTTCCCTGCTTGAACAGGCCTGTTTGACGGTTTGGAGACAGTCGTGTTGCAATTCTTCCTCACTTTCTACTGAAGGTTCCAGGAACATGACTGGATTGAGGGCTGTGGTTGTTTTAACTTCTATGTGCCCATAGTCAACTTCTGTGACTCTTGAATTAATAAAACTGTTGCTGTCACCGCTTGGAGACAGGTTGGTCATCTTTTGCAAGTTGTTTGGCATTCATGCAAAAGAAAGCCGAAGGTGGGAGCAGTCATCAAAGGTTTTTTTTAGAGACTGAAAGACTTGTTGGCATTGAGATTACTTTAACGTCTCGCTTAACCAATAGCCCATAGTTAAGGATTCACAGTCGACACTACCCAGGCATTCCCAGAAGGGCACATAGCTCTTGCACAGACCGTGGCTCCCGTGTCTGACAAATGGCCTCTTTCCTCTCTGTTCCCAGGCTCTGTTGTCCCTGTGAGATGGTGAACTCTAGGCATAGGACTTGAGTTCTTGCTCTCTGTGCTTTTTTCTTTGACACTCGACAACCGGTTTGTCCTAGAAGGCTTAATAAGCTGATAGTTGAACAAATGCACTCCTCTTGTGAGGAAGCAACAACCAGAATGCTGTCCACGCACCGAAGGAGGGTTAAATTCTCATTTTCCTTTTTCCACATTTCTAATTCTTTGTGTAATTGATTCCCAAATAGTGTAAGGCTATTTTTAAATCCTTTTGGCCTGTGCACGGGTTTTCAAATGCAAATAATGCCTGGCTATCTGCTTCCAGAGGTATACAAAAGAAAGCATCCTTTAAATCTAGGACTGTGAACCATTTATTACTTTCTTTAATCGTACTCAGTAGAGTATGTGGATTAGCTACAACTGGGTTTATGTCCTGGATTATCTAATTGATGGGTCTTAAATCTTGTAACAACCTATATTCACCAGAATGATGTTTCTTCACTGGCAGAATGGGAGCGTTCTACACCGACAGACATTCCACTAGCAGCCTGTACTGCATAAAAGCTGTTTATTAACTTCTTTGGTTGCTTTCAGGCTTCTATCTTTAAAGGATATTGTTTCTGCCTTACCGATCTGGCATTAGGTTTCAGTTGTATTCTTACAGGTTCTGCAAGTTGTGATTTCCCTGGAATGTTGTTGGCCCATGTCAGCTGAGTGACAGCATCCTCCACTTCTTTCAAGGTTTCCTCCTGCTGTTTTGGCTGCTGTAACATAAAAATCTGGGCTTCTAGGGCTTTATTTTCTGGAATGTGTACCTGTACATTCCTTTTTCAAAAGTTATCTGTGTAATTTACCTAGGATATCTTTTCCTAATAAAGGCATTGCATACTCAGTCATACACAAAAATTGATGTGTCAACAAATGTTTGCCAATTTTAAATTTTAATGACTGGAAAAACAGCCAATTTTCTCTTTCTCCTGTGGCACCAACAGCAGATACATTTTGTTGACTTAAGGTTCCCCTACAGCTATTGAATACAGAATAAGTCGCCTCTGTGTCTACCAAAAAGTCAATCTCCTTGTTCCCCAGCACCAATGTAACCAGGGGTTCAATTGGGGATGAATCCCCTGGTCCCCGTCATGTTTCAAAAGCCCCACTGCTGTGTTGGAAACTCCTGGCTGGGTCCAAGGCCCAGCCCCTCTTTGTCCTTGCAGGCATTCCCGCTTCCAGGGCCCCGCATTCCTGTTTGCAGTGCTCCTTTTGTTTGCAGATAGCACACTGATCCTTATCCAACTGCCTGCCCTGGAATACATCCCTGCTAACTTCTCCTTGGCCCATTCTCTCGATGCCTCCTCTCTCAGATTCTGGTTCACTAATGCAGCTACTAGCTTTTTCTCACGACTTGTCTCAATCGCTTCTTGATTATTGTATACTTTCCATGCTGCTGCTAGTAGCTTACTCAAATTCCTCGAATCTTCTCCCTCAATCTTTTGCAACTTTCTCCTGATACCGGATACTGATTGCCCCATAAACATAAACAAACATAACATAAACACAATAAAACACAACATAAATAACTCAACAAATCAACATAAGGTACTTCATTCCATTTTCCTTCCTGATAGCAGAATAACATTAACTGCAACGTGGTGTTATACTTAACAGTTCCATTCTTGGACCATTTCTCTCCATCATCCAATGTATACAATGACCACCACTGCTTATAATATTCACCTAGCTTTTTCTTTATGAACAGATATTCCCCCACATATTTCCAGTGACTTAAAACACATTCTAGTGGTGAATTCTTTAGAACATCCATTTCCAAAGACTGACCTGGCTCCATTACAAGATGAGAATATAGTAGAAAGCAGGAAGCAAAAGATTTACCCCTGAGTGGGGTGTGCGATGCACCACCCAAACCTTAATACCTTCGAGCTGGCACTCCAGGCATCCCCATAACAATGTGCAAACTAGCCCAGAAATCTGCCTCCAAGATTTCCTCTTTCCTCCCCTTGAGTGGGGTGTGCCACCCAGATCTTAATACCTTTAGTGATTCCTCAATAAACCCCAGGGGCTGTGCCCTGAACTCACCGGATCAGGGGATCAGAGGGTCTTCCCGAAAAAATGGTGCTGGCCAGAGTCCTCCTGATCCAATCAATCCATTGAACATTAGATGCAGTGTCCCATCTGGGTCGCCAGAAATTGTCACCGAAACTTTGGAAAAATAAAACTTTCTATCACTGTAATTTTAGTATTAGAAAGCAGGCATTACTTCATTTCAGCGCTGGGTGTGTGTGAGATCACTCCTCCTAACACACGCTCACATGCAAATTGGGGAATGGTCTTCAGAGGGTCTCTGGTGGTCATTTGGGGAATAGCCCCTTTCTCATTTTATCCTTTTATGGTTATGAGTCGCCTAAGGACATGACTCGAGGGTTGTCTCACATCCTCCTGGCATGGTCATAGAATCATAGAATCATAGA
>NW_009624853.1:0-3414 GCF_000690535.1 Cariama cristata | reverse complement strand
CTGGGCTGTGGCTCATATACCCCGGGCCCCACCCACAAGCCCTCCCTCTATCCCCTGGGAAAGGGGAGGGGCAAACTACCAGAAGGTATAAAGGCAGCTGGAGGCGTACTGATCAGTTTTCTCATCTGCCAGAAATTTTTGCTATGCAAAGCACCAAATAAAGAAAATGATTCCTACTGGAAGTGATGATACCTGCCCTTTTGGTATAACTACATCTATCACCTCATCCACAGGACTTGGTAGGTAATTAATTCTTCTGGGGCATAGAGAGCAAAAGATAGATGTTCTACTAATCTACGTAAGCAAGTAGTTTGTTAAATGCAATGACAATGTTATAATGAGAAATAATATGCTTTGATTTTCTCAAAAAACCCCAAACCTAAAATGTTATGGAATTACACTTCATCTCCAGCAAGAGTGTGCATACTACCTAACTTCTACCAGAGTGCTCTCCTAGATAGAACCCAATAACGAAGCGGAATTAGTTCTCATAAGAATTCTTTCTTAAAAATATCTCTGATTGCAAAGGAAATTTTTTAATGTGAACCGCTGATGAATCAGAATTGCCTGGACCGTCTATCCGACTGACTCCCTTAATGGACCTAAATGAGTTCCAAAGAACAAAAAATACCAAAAAAACATGGAAATACAAGAAATGTGTCAGAAATTGAATGAAAGAGCGTAATGAATACCTAAGTAGCTAGGACAAAATTAAATTGCAAAACACAAAAAGAAGCCACAGGAGATGTGAATAAAAATAGGTAAAGGCTATCACCTTGTCTGAAAAACTCAAGAGTAGATCTAAGGAGACAATATGCCTCTCTGGGATGCTGGATACCAAATAGGAACATACTGTAAGACAGAAAATGAACAGATCGCTCTAGAGTGCAAAGATGGCTTTGGAAAAGGTTCCAATAGAATGAGAGACATCATCATGTGAATTAGAGAGGTGCTGAGGGAGCCCGAGAGACCAAAGAAATCTCGGGGATGTGACGAGCTCGAAAGGTAATTGAATAAAGTACAACTATCTTCAGGGGACCGGGACCGAATGAAGGCGCCCGGAACGGATGACAGGATGGAAAGACCGTCCAGTGTAATGGATACAGACTCGGTAAGGGTTCTGAGGGGAAAAGAGGGGTACAAAATCCCCTCCTGAGCTAAAATGGGGCTCTGGGGCACAGGGGACGTCTCGTGAGACTTTGGTGAAAGTAGCGAAGGAGTCCCGACGGGGCCCGAGAGACCAAATAAGCCATGGAGATAACAATGACGAATAGATAGGCATGGTAACACCATTAAAGGTGTCCCGGTTGGGCCAAAGATGCCAAAAGAGGCTCAGGGACATGAGGAGGAAGTCTGGAGAGGATTTGAACAGAGCGCGGATGTCCTTGGGAGGACAGGGTCAAAATGGAGGCACCCTAGATGGCAGAGAGGATAATAAGAGCTCTCCGAGGTGCAAAGAAACCCAAAAACAGGTTTCTGAGGGAATGAGAGAGGATCGAAGTTTGCAACATGGCTAAACCAGGGCTGCGGTACGCAAAGAAGGTCTTGGGAGGCACGGCGACCGGGAGCAGAGGGGTCACGAAAGGTTTGGAGGGATAGGAGATCGAAAGGGAGGCAAAGCACTACCAAAACACTGCAGAGCGCAAGGAAGGTCTCAGGAGGCATTCTAGATGGCACAGGGAAGAAAAAGAATGCTCTTTTTTTTGGGAACAGAGATCTTAGGAGAGGTGCGATTGCAGAAAAATGATTCTGAAGGGGCTCACAGAGCTGAAAGTGGGCCGTGGAGAACATCTGAGACCTTGGGAGGGATCGTGACAGGAGCAGAGGGTTTCTGAGAGAGACGGATGAACGAAGGCTTGAGGACATGATGAAGAAGTCAAGAGGGGATTTGAACAGACTACAGATGTCCTCAGGGGACCAGGGACTGAACAGAGGTATCCTAGCTAGAATAGAGGACAGCAAGAGCATTCTGGAGATTAAAGATGGCATCGGGAAAGGTTCTCGGGGAGGGAGAAGAGTGCAGAGTATGCTACAGAGCCAAAAGAGGGCTGTGGGGGGTGAGGATGGCAGGAGAGGGGTGCCGAGAGTGAAAGAGTGACAGAAAGTGGCTCTGGGACACAATGCGAAACACACAAATAAACATGGTGACCTGGCAATGTACAGAAGTCCTCAGGGAATGAGCGACTGAATGGAGGCATCTGAAATGGCAGCGAATAAGGTAAGAGAGCTCTGGGGCGCAGAGAAAGCCTGAGGAAGGGTTCTGTATGAGTAAGACAAAAAGAGGGCTGCAGATCTGCAATGGTGCCGTGGAGCACGAGAACGGTTTCGGGAGGCGTCCGATGGGAACGAGAGGGCTCTGCGGGTTGGGGGGAATACAGACGTAGAGACAAAGGATCGCTGACGTAATGACTTAGTCGGAAGGAATCCGAAAAGAGTCCCGTTGTCCTCGGTGTACGGGGGACCAAAAGGAGGCATCCGATGTCGGGGAGGGGAAGGTAGGTAAGAGTGCTCTAGGGCACGATGAAAACACAAGGAAGAGTCGTCTCTGAATAAGAAAGATACAAAGCCTGCTGCAGAACTAAAGGATGCCTATGGAACACGAGGATGCTCACAGGCAGCATTGTGATGGAAATAGAGGGGTGCTGAGATGGCCGGAGAGAAAGAAGGCTCAAGGGCACAAAGGGACTCGGGAGGGGATTTGAACGGCACACAAATGTCGTGAGGGAGACGCTGACCTGCCGGAGGCGAGCGAGACTGAGTAGAGGACAAAAAGACTGCTCTGAGGAAGAGGGGATGTTCTGACGGATCGGAGGGGTACAAATGACGCCCCAGAGACAGAAGCGTGCTGAGGAGACCCTCTAAAGCCTCAGGATGAAGGGAGAGAAAAGAAAAAAAGACGCAAAGAAAACTTAAAGCGACGGGATATGTGACAACCGAGAAAGAATTAAAAAATAGGAGTAGACAGCTTGATAAAAGTAGATATAGAAAACAAATTTAAAATGCAAAAGGGTTCAAGGCAGAGGAGAAAGAATTAAAGAATAGGGACAGCAAACTAGATAAAAGTAGACATAGAAGCAACATTTTAAAAGCCGAGGGATTAAGAGAGGAAAGAATTAAACCGTATGGAGAGCAAATGAAAATACAGGCATAGAAGGAAAACTTTAAAAGCAAGGGCACTAA
Organism: Cariama cristata; assembly: GCF_000690535.1. Lineage (NCBI taxonomy): Eukaryota > Metazoa > Chordata > Aves > Cariamiformes > Cariamidae > Cariama > Cariama cristata. Next base: position 234 of record NW_009624853.1, on the reverse strand, counting down.
GGAAAGACAAAAATAACAACATTAAAACAGTGAATGGGATAAAGATAGAAAGATAAAGGAAACAAGTCAAAAATTTAAAAAGTGACTTCAAACTAAAACAGAGAAAGAAAATCTAAAAAGCAATAGCGCTAAGAAAACACATGAAATAATTTTTTAAAATGGGTAGGCAAAGACAGAGAATGGGATAAAAGTAGACAGAACACGGTAAAAGCAATGGTGATTAAGGAAATGACA
>NW_009624852.1:21415-38104 GCF_000690535.1 Cariama cristata | reverse complement strand
CCAGGCCCTCCACCAGCTTTGTCACTCTTAATGGCAATTTGCATCCTCAAAAAATGACAAAAAAAATCCCCGGTATAAAATGATGAAGATGGCTTCATACAAACACAGAATGGGGGAAGAAACATTTAATCTCCCCGGGTCTCTCATAATTGTCTCTGCCAATAGCAGGGGGGAACTACACGGCTGCTCTCAACTCACAGAGACCAGGACCAGCCCAACAAACGGATAAACCAACCGAAACAGCAACACGCCTTGTTCCCTATAACACTAGTAAGCAAGAAAAAGTAATTCCAACACCTCGGAGGTATCCCAGCACCATATGCCCCTGCATCGAGACCCCTCCCATGCTCCATTCAGTTGCATTTTTACCACCTTCTTCTGACATACCTAATTTTGCTGCGAAAATGCAGCAAAGAAGAAAGCTAACCTTCCTGCGTGGCTCTCCCAGAGTCCCCACTGACCTGCCTTAGACTGGGAACAGCAGGGCCTCCATTTGAATTCCCAGGGCACAGCCCCGACTGGTTTATCTCAAACTCGTTAGCCACAAGGCAGAATAAGAAGAGGGTGATTATGTAGCAGGTGTTGCCCTTGGCATTACGCTTCCACCATTAGAAGAATCAATCTCTCTGAATTACCATTTCAGTCATTCCCTTCGGGCACAACCTGTGCTGGAATAAAGGAGCGTCCCTCGGGGTGATCACCACACGGAGAAGAAACAAGAGCTCACAGTTAAAGCAGAGGTCTGGAAGAAGACAAGCTGAAGGTGTCATTAGGAGCATTTGTTTCCCCACCTGCAGCACAGCCTCTGGTATGACCTGGAGAAGGTTACTTCAGTTTTCTGTGCTTTGTTTTTTTCCACTCCCCATCAACAGGGACAGCGTGAGCCTTCCCACCTACTGAGATGCCACAAAGATAAATTCCCAGTTATTTGTAAGGCTGTTGAAAAAGCACCAAAGAAGCACAAGAGAAGTACTGAACAGTTTCAGTAACAAACCAACTATTCTAAAGCTTCCCGGAGGAAGCAATTCTTTGGAGCCAGGTTACGGTTATGAGGGGGAGACACCACCTGTAGGATGGTAACAACTTTGTCCACAGAGCTGAACCCAGGTTCGTAAATCTCTTGGAAACAGCCATTACAGGGACATTTCTGCCATCCTGCGCAGGCGGCTCATGGAGATGGAGGGAAGTCATTTGTGCCAGACTGCTGTCCTGTCCCACCCAAGGGAGACCCACGCTGCCCTGCAGCACCGGGGGGTGGGAGCAGGCGGTGGGGAACCCAGTGCTGTTGCTCCTCGGGTGCCAGCCTTCCCTTTCTGACTCCCATCGGGCTTGTCCCAGAGGGCTTTGCTGCCTGAGTTTTCCTCCCCAGGAAACCTCTGCTACTCCCAAACCTGGCCCCTCGTCTCCTCAACGGGAGAAGATTTTAAACTTGAGTTTAAAGACAAACATTATATACTTTCTAAATATGGGTAGGACATTAGCCCTTTTTACGGGAGGGCCTGCCTGACGGGCACAAGCAGTGCAGAAGTAAACCCAGCTGTGTGCCAGCTGCAGCCAGCAGCTCTGCCCAGCTCAGCCCCAGCCTTGCAAACAGCATCCCCAGCTGCCATTGAGCTGTAAGGAGGGACGTGCACCACCACTGCCAGCTCTCCAACCTGTCCTTCTCCCACCCCCAGCTGCCACTGAACCGCAGGGAGGTGGCAGCCCCAGGCAGAGAGGCAGGAGCAAGTCTAACTACACACACATCTTGTCAGAGAGCAGTGGCAAGGGCAGGGACACCACCCTGCTGCCCAGGCCTCCTTGGTGCTCTCGGGTATCCGGAGCACGCTCCAGCCCACTATGGCTCCATCCTCCTTCCCTGAGAGCATCAGCCCTGTGCCCAGCAGCACCCAAGTGCCCCTGCTGCAGGCTGCCCCAGGGCTGCTGGGTGCTGTCTGTGGACCAGGAGAGTGCGTCTGCCCCGTGACAGGGAGAGCATGTCTGCCCCGTGACGTGGGTCCCCCAGCCTCAGCTGGGATCCAAGGGCCTGGAAGACAAACCCCGCTTGCCTGGCAGAGCTGCTAAACACAGCGTGGTCTCAAACACCACTCCCTGAAATAGCTGCAAGATCCGAGCGGCATGCCTGGAGAAGCAAACAAGGAGACGAGGGTGTTTGTGCCCTGAACGCCAGCGTATTGGCACCAGTCTGTGCGCTCGTGCCCCAAAAATCCCTTTTTTTTATTCATGGATGCAACATGAAAAGCCTGAGCTGTATCCCACAGACCCACCACGAGCTCAGCACGGGCCAGATGACAGAGAGCTGCCAAAGGACAACCACCTTATGCTGAGGTACCCTCAGGAATCCTTAGCTCCGCTGCGTCATGGCTTAGGTCTCACCAAAGGTTAAGACGAGGAGTTTGCTGGTAAACATCATCCTCCTGCAAAAGGGAACAGAGAGAATCAGAAAGTCCATTGTGTGTGTTTGTCCCTCCCTTGCCCTCCACCCTGGGATGCCAGCTTGGTGCCGGGAGAGACCGTTGCAGTTTTGGCAAGTACCACAGCTGATGAGGGATGGGGGCTAGCAGCGTGTCCCGGCCAGACCCTGCTCTCTTCTCCAGTGGCAGCGCTTGTAAGGGGCCCTCTGCACGGCCCTGGCAGGTGAGGAGGAGCATGCAAACACTTGCTTTGCAAAGCACAGGGCTTGTTGGCATGTAGCCTGCCGGCATTCTTCTGCTTTCAGGAGGGGGAATCTGCATTTCATGGCATCCTTAAAAACAGGTCAGAGGCGGGGGAGAGTTGCTAACACAGGGGATGTTTCCAGCAGGGGCAAAGCTACCGTACATCAAAGGACAATTTGACAACGCAATCCCACAGCAAAGATTTCCAGTGGCTGCATTGCAGCATGCAGCAGCCAGGGGTGGCGAGGAAGGGCTCCAGATGCACTCGGTCCTGTTAAAGAGTTAAAGCACGTGGTTTTAATGGGGCTGGCGTGTCCGTGGCTTTGTGTTCCTGGAAAATCCACATGTACAGAACGTCCTGGTTGGGAGCCGGGCAGTATGGTGTGCCGGCTGGCAGGATGCCTGGTGAGGGCAGGAACCCATCTATCCCCTTTCCTGAGCAAGTTTCTCAAAGCAGCTTTGTGGAGGGGGCGATGTCTTTGTGGCGAGGCTGCTTTTCTGGAAGCGGAGGTGTTTCTGCATGCCCTGGCCTTTCTGCCCTCCAGCCGAAGGGCCAACTGTTCAGGAGGATTTCCCAGACCACCCACCTCAGGCTGGCTTCCCTTGGGCTTGGCTCCCACAGTCATTTCTCATCGCAGGCACAAACCAGAGGTGACAAATTATTTCCAATGTGTCTAATAGATAAGAGCTGCAGAACAAGAAGGAGGGCACATTCCTGGCTCCCATAGGTGCTGTGGCAGGAGACCACAGCCCAGTGAGAAACAGTAATAATATAAAAGCAATTCCTGGAGGCCACCGACTCCCACATGTCATCTGTCTGCTACAGGCCACAGACTTCCAGTTTTGCAGTGGCAAAACTACAGTAAGACCAGTTTGTTGTATGGGAAGAACTTAAGGAACAAATGGAAATGGGAGGGAGGTCAGTGTTACCCCTTCCCTTCTCTTTAACCTGCTTGTTCCTCCACAGTGGATAAAACTCATGTATGTGAGTATACAAAAATCTCATAACATCTTTAAGGACTTTGCTTTGAACAAGTTGGCCAAAAGGATCTTCTCTCTCCTTCCCTTTCCCGTTACTCTACCGATAGAATTCCTTAAAAGAAAGGAACACTCTTTAGTGCGCTTGCCTCAAAGGGCAACGTCACCTTAGGTCTTTGAAGCAAAGCGAACAATAATAATAATAATAAAGGACTGTACATGGCACCAACAGAGCAAGGGGTGTCTGTTCCTCTGCAGTTTCTGCTTCTGCCATCCTCCCAGTGCAGCACAACTGCCCAGAAGGGAGAGCCGAGCCTGCACCGTCTACACGCACGTACCTGAAAGACCTCTCCCGTGTCTCCTATGCTGTCCTGCTACCCACTTTGGATTAGTATTTCAGCAATCAGAGCTATCTTCCCTCTAAAAATAACATCCTCTTCCTATATATACTGTTCTCCTTATCTAGTCTCCAAGATTAATTAGCCATTTATTATATTCACCCCTTCTTCCTCTCTGAAGCCCTCTCATGCCACACATTGTCTCTTTAAACCGTTCTCCCCCTCCCCTTTCCCATCGTTAACAAGCTGGCCAGTCTCCCCTGACTTACCGTTCCCAAGGGCCCCACTGATGGATGGGGACACGGTGGCAGCTATCAGCTGTTGGGGCCGTAGCCATCAATGCAGGTTCCAAGCCCAGTCAGCAGGGGACTGTAAGAAAATCGCGCAGCAGTTGCTTCAAATGCTCCCCAAAATGCATCTTCCCTCCTTACGTCAAATCCAGACCCAATCTCACTCCCTCTTTGAGACCCCCTCATGGCTTTCATCCAGCCCACACTTCCCAGCACATTCAGCCCCTCTTGCTTTATTGCTCGTGGCTTTTCTGAGCGCGCACGTGTTTCCTACCCCTGCCTTGGGAGGGCCAAGTAACTGCCCTGCCCTCCTCCCAGCTCACATCCTTCCTCTCCATCGCTGACTGATCATTGCTGCTTGCTCCCAAGTAACTCAGACCGCACTGACTGTGTTGTATTTGGGGGAGCAGAGGAAGGGACGGAGCAGTTGTGGGGGTCTTTCCGCACCACATGAGTAAATTGCTATGCATGCGCACGGTGCTACAGAAAGTAAAGGCAAACAAATACCTTGCCCGGCCCCATGCAGCAGGTCTGCACATGACATCAGGAGACTTCTCAGGCAGGCTGAGGAGCAACTGCTAAAAACAATGGGTATGAATGTCGGCCAGGACAAGACAAGAGGTCCAGGTGGCACTCCAGCGATCGCAGCCCTCCCAGGATGGCCCTGGAACCAGCCTGGCCCAAGTGCTCACGCAGCTGTACGCAGGCACACCCAGAGTGGCCTTTGCTTCTGAGAGGGGAGGGTATTTTTGGAAACAGATGATCCTTCTAAGGCCGCACAAACTCCATCCCTCCTTCCCCAAGCCATTGGAGCATCCCTAGCTTTAGCTTCAACTTGATCTTCACATGGAAGGCACTGCACTACTGCAACATACTCGCTAATGATCTGCTAGATTTCCAGTCCACAAGGCCCAAGCAGTTAAAAAAAAAAAATACACCAAAGATTATAGCTTCACTTCAAAAGAAATTTTTTTTTAATTTAGAAATGCAGTTATATACATAGAACAATTAAATTAACCTTTGTACAAATATTAAAATACTATCTTCACACCCACTGCAATGTACAGGATACCAGAAAATATATAAAAAATAAAGCAAAATAAAACCAATTGAGTGACATCCTGCACAGCATCAATTATGGGTTTGTTTTTAAATCCCACATACGTATGGAGTACCATTCTGCAAATAATTCCATAGTGGTGCAATTCAGGTAAAAAGAAAACACGTACAGGAAAGAAGAAAAGATTAATGCACAAAGGCAAGCAAGCTCCCCTTGCATTTGCATCAGCAACTACCAGCAGTCTACCCACCGCATCATAGGACATCTGCTTCACAGACAACTTCACTTTGTTTTCTTTTGGGAGAAAGCCAATTTGAGAATCGGAACTAAAATGTTTTCCAGCACAACTCAGTTGCCTCTGTCTTCGCTCACTCGAGGACACAAGCAAAAGCGCAGCTTATGGAAAGCATATGCAGAGCATCAGTAGGACCCGTTCTGGTGGGTACATACATCCGTACGTCATCTGCAGAGGGTCAAGCCTGGAAGCAGTGCTGAACATGGGGCCCTGACGAGAAGTGTGGGAGGTGGCATGCTCTGTCCTGGTGCGGAAGGGCAGGAGGAGGGGATGAAGGACTGGAAAAAGGCTTATTTCCTGTATAAAAATACGCCTTAAAATGAAGCCTGCTTTAGGAAACCTCCTTGCACTTTCAAAGCATAGCACAGTGAATAGATGTTTTCTAATGAAGTTCTTCTGCAAACCAAGGTTTTCATAAAGAGCAAGTTCAATCTGCAGTTCCCTGGTAAGGACTGAAGGGTGAGGATGGGGTGAGGCAGGATATGCAACATGGATGGGATTTATTGCATTTATATACAGAAACCAGAAAGTGAAACTGATTCAATTAGTATCTGGATAGAGTAATAAGGCAGATTTTTCTTTTTTTTTTTAAACAACTGCTATCAGAACAGTAAAACCAGGTTTTGCAAATATGTTCTAAAAAGGTCAGCAAGGAAATCTCAGTGTGTCCCACCACTTGTATGTTAATTTTTTTTATAGAGCAAGCCTGCTGGTGTCTGCTAAATCATGTAAACAAAGCACAAGCTTCCTTACAACCTGGTCATGAATGCATTAGCTCATTAGCCTGCAGCATACCTCTGTTTTTAGACACAGCTCTTCCTTAACCCCCCTCCTTGTGTTCCTTTTTCTGTGCTGCAAATGACTTAACCATCCCAGATTATTCCCAACGGCTGAGCCTGTTGCCCTCTTAGCCCTGCTCCTCAGTATCGACCCAAGTCATCTACCTCTGGGACCATCTTAGGATGTTTCCTCCCAAAACACGTGGACAGATTTCCTCCTGACACACCTGACCTCTCCATGTGCTGGAAGGCCAAATAAAGGCTCCAGATGCATTAAACGATTCACCACACCAGAGCTGAAAGGCCAAGGAGAAACCTCAGGGGAGACATCCAAGGTGTGAACAAGCAGCATGCTTGCTGAGTAAGCATTCTTCTACACAGCAAGTTCCCTAGTGGTTAAGAAAGAGGATAAAAATGCATTACACTCTTCTGCGTCCCAAACTCCTGAAGTTTTAACTCTGCAACAACTCCACAGGCTCACATGCTGCAGAACGTCTCTCCTCCCAACGTCATTTTTTACCTCTTCTGCAGTTAGTGATGGGGAGATGCAAGCTATTTAAAACCAGAATGCACTAAACCATCTCTCTCACCAATGCTGCTGACCCCCTTCAAGGTGGCAGGAGGCTCGGACACAATCGAACCTGGCTCATCATGTGAGCTGAGCTCCATGATGCAGATCCTGACAGGAGACCGCCCCGCTTCCCCATGGGTCACTGCCGGCTTCACTTTCTGGTTCTCAGGCTGGTCCAGTTCTGCAATGCTTGGGCTGTAAACATGACAGTAGGTTGTACTTTATTTATTTTTTTAAAAAAACTATGCAACTGAAAGGGAGCAAGGAGGTTTTTCTATTGCACGTAATATTCTGAATTTCCAAAATGCCCTTTTTTTTAACCTATCAGACTCCAAAAAATAACTGAAACTTTTAAAATAAGTGCTATTTTTTATTTTTCCAATGTAATTAAATCATTTTAATGTTCTTGAATATCACAGGATCCAGCATGTATGACAGAGCATGAGATCATTATGTTGGGAGTGTTAAATACAAAAAAATGCCTTCCTTTGAATTCTTTTGCCAGACATAGGTGAGAAAAAGGTAAGGAGGCTGTGGCCCCATCAGAAAAAAAGCCAAAAAACCCCCAAAACAAAAAGAAAAAAAAAATTTACTGTGTTATATCTTCCAAGGCTGAGCCCCTGTGCTACCCCATCCACCACGCTGAGATCCAGGCTGCACCTGCCTACCGCAGCAGCCAAAGAGGACACATTCTTTGCTCAGAGGTAATGAACGCTCCTGAGATAGAGCAGAGCTCACGACTGAGGGATCTTTAAGCCTCAGCCCTTGCTCCCATAAGTAAAGACAGGACTTTTTTCTAAATGTCTGCCCAAAAGACTTCCCAATCCTTCAGCCTCCGCAGAATTAAAATGAACATGAATGAGTAACAATCACCTGATAGTCAGTAAAGTGAGGCCTTGCTCCCCCTCCCCCTTAAAAAAAAAAAATTTGTCAAGCAGACATCTCTCAGGTTCCTCCCCAGCCATCCTACCTTATTTTATATGAAAATAAACTCTAAAGCTGAGGGCGTGGGCAAAAGGAATGTGATGGCCCCAAACTGTTTTCCATGTTCTGGCTTGCACAGGTCCTTGGGGCCTGTTCCCACAAGTGTTGCTGCAAGGGACAGGCTCCTCTGCAAGCGCTGGGAGCATCAGCTGGGGTTACCAGCCAGCACCGCCGAGACTGGCCTGTGCGGAGCACACGGGGGGGTCCCCAGCCGCCCCAGCCGAGACTGGCCTGTGAGCTGCTGGTTTACCCTCAGCAAGCCAACAGAAGCTGCCTGTTTATGCCTGATCACAAGATCTACGCTTGCATATTTCCCTCCACCTCCGCAATTTCCCTTCTTCCTTAGTAAAGCCATTTCCCACAATTTCTATAAATGAAACAAAATTAAAGCACTCCCTCTTCTGTGCAGCTTGCTTCCTTCTCTTCCCCACCCAAATGGAATTTTCTCTCCCAAACTGGCAGCTGCTTGCTTTACAATAGCAGAGGGAGGAGGCAGGGCCACACCGTACGTGCTTTCTGCTGGCGGAGCAGGCACTGGTCCAGGGCAAGGTCAGGCCTCAGGATCAGCTTCCAGCTTTGCTGTGGGATTCTCCCACCAGCCCGGTGCTACAGCAGAGCTAAAGCACTGTCCCTTGCAGGAAGACAGCATGTACCTGACCCCCACACCTCGACTGCTGAGGGTCAGTTTGAGTAGACAAGACCTTAAAGGCATAAAGAGCAACTTCTCCTGCTCCAAGTTGGTTAGGTAGCAGGAAAGAAGTCATGTATTCTTCCCTCCACACTCACTCACCACTACACTCACTTGAGCCCTCCATCTGCCCTGATAAACCAGTGAATGAGACAATTTGCTCAAGCTTAGACCATTTCCAAAGTAGGAGTTAAAAACTAAATACAAACATTCCCATGCTTATTTTCTAAAGATCCAATAGCAGATGTGTAAACAACATTTGCCCTCTACAGTGCTCAAAGCTAAGACACTGCAGCCCACTGTAAAACAACGTGGGATTTTCACCATCCAAACCGAACAAAAAAATACCCAAACCACCCAAATGGGGTTTAACAAATTCCTGTGTTAACACAAGGTAACATGAGCAATAAGGAAGGAAGTTTAAAATACTGTATTTTTAAATCAATGACATCCCTCTAAAACAAGGACAGGGAAAACAGGATTCTTCCATCCACAGGCACGTGCTGTCCCAGGTGCCCTGGGATTTAACAGCTAATCAGGAACAGCATCAGGGGGTACATGGCTGGATACTATGGCCAATCCCCATTTCCAGGAACTGGAGCTAAGCCACAGTGATTTTATATATATAAAGGTGGTGTGTCACCTTTACCAAGTGCTGTGATGGTATGTTCCTGGAGCAACAAGGATGAGGATGGTGAGGATCATAAACCAAAAGCAAAGCAGCAGAGACAGCATCCCTATTTACCTGTACATTACCACATGATGTGTAAGGCCATGACATTTTGCTCCTTCAACTCAAATAAAAGTTTAGCAGCTTCTCACAGGGCAAACACCTCCCTGGTTACTTCAAGACAGTTATGACAAGGTACGTGCATTTAAGAAGCCAACTCTTCTTGCTGAAACCAATCCCACAGAACAGGGCCCAGACCTCCCCAGTGAAGAACCCTGCAATCACCACAACGCTTCTGTGACTGGACCACCTACCCCAGACAAATGTAGCTTTCTGCAAAAACAGAGTCCCATTAACAGCAACCAGGATATTCTGACCTGCTGTAGGTAACTGTGCGGGGAAGAGGCATACGTATTTTTGGATTTTCTTTTCCCTGCTACCAGAACATGAAATAATCTTTAAAGCTTAGGTTCAGGAATAAGCTATGGTGTCCTCTGGCACTGCTGTCAATGCAGCCAACGTTCTCTCACAGCAACAGGCAACTGCGCTGTATTTAGGAGAAAATTTACAAATGCTACTTAGCCCCAGCCACATGGAAGCAGCTCTCCTCTGTGGGCCCACTGAAGCCCATTAGGACAAAATCAGCAGACTTGCTGTAAGAAGCTAGGAAGACACACTAGCCTCTGAGATGGTAGCTACCCAGGATTCTCTTGACATTTTCAAACACCTGAACCACTTCCAGATTACATCTCAAAAGCATTACCTTTGCCTGAAGATCTAACCAAAGGAATCCAAGCTTTAGTGCACAACCACCTTAATTGAGAAAGCTTTGAGACACACAGCTTATCCAGAACAGGGCCACAAATTTGGTTCCAGTCCTGATGCCTCAGTGAATGAGGCTAACTCCTAGCTAACACGGGCTTGGTTAACTGAAAGTCACATCCTCCAAACTTTCTGGACTCTGCTAACCACTGGCTATTCTCCCAGGTTCTTCCACAACCTAAGACCAGGAGCTGCTCTGGCACCAGACCAAAGCTGAAAGGGTTGTTTTATTGGCCATACAGTCCCAGCTTCTAGAAACACAGCATAATCAAGCGGGCTGCATGAGGAGAGAAGGAAGGAGGAGACAGAAGTGATTTCCAGGAATGGACTCCTACAGAGATGGTTTCCAAGAAAGGGGCAGAGGGCATTCCTACACGTTGGACTTCTCAGCCTTCAGCGCTCTAGCAATTCTTAATGAACTGTTATTGCACAGCTAAGTTGTCACACAGCCCATCTCATCTGAGGTGCTTCTAGACATCACAAGCTGCCCCTTAACTGGGATCCCTCCCAAGCCCAGCTTCAGTCCCAGTGAGGCATTTTGTCCTGCCCTGTAACAAAGAGGATGCTGGAAGAAGAGCCTATATAACATATATACGTATATATAAACTGCATCTGCACCCAGTGAGCAAGCGGTTATAGCCCCTGCTCTCTGGGCAGCAGAAGGGCTAGAGAGGCTGATAAGCTGCAACAAGCCGGTGTGAGGAGGAGAAAGGCACGAGAAAAGAGCAGCTCTTCAGAGACTGCTGTCAAACATCTGGCTGGGGAAGAGGAGAGGAGAGCTCAAATCCACTCTGTTCCTTGAGCCCCTGATGCTGATGGAATGGGGAAGCCAGCACTGCACCAACTCCACTGGTGCATCCAGGAGGCAACCTGGCAACATCCTTTGGATCTTCAGCTGAGGGCGTCTCTGCTTGGAGGTATCCAGGGCACAGCTCGCGAGGACGGGGAAGGCTGCACAGAGTGCTTCTGTCCTGAAGGCAGGGGGAGGGGAGGAGGGAGAAATCCAAGAGGGAGAAGGCTAGATGAACACAGCAGGCCTCATGCTTCCTTCAATAACGGAATATCTGAATGGCGTGGAGAGAAAAAAAGAAAAAGTAATCAAACTTCTGCAGCTCAACGCACACCAGAAAAACTACAGTTGAAAGCAAGACAGGCTCCTGCTTCTGTAACATGATAGTGCAGTGGTCTTCCTGTCATCACAACACAGCAGAAGGGGCCTCTGGAGGACTCTGCTCCAACCCGCTCCTGCAAGCAGGACCATTGCCAGCTCCAGCCTTGAAAAATCTCCAAGGACAGAGATTCTATCACCTCTCTGGGTGCCCATCTGGCCCTGCACTACCCTGCTAGTGCAAAATGTTTTCCTAATGCCCAATTTCAATCTGTCAAGTCAGAGCTTGGGGCCACTGCTCCATGTTGTATCATCTGGCTGAGGAGGGTTTGGCTCCATAGCCTTTTCAACTCCCTGTAAAGTAATTGTAGCCAATTATTGGCTTGGCCCTCAGCTCCTTCTTCGCCAGATCAAAGCAGCCCAGCTCCCTCAGTCACTCCCCACAAGCCCCTGGCTATCTTGACAGGTCTCCAACAGAGCCTGTTCAGTTTCCCCACATCTCTCTTGAGCTGGGGGTCCCAGAACAAGATACAGTATTCCTAGTAAAGCTTCACCAATGTTGTTTAGGGGAAGGCCATAACTTCCCTTAAGAATGACAGTCTCCTTTCCCATGACCTAATCAGTCCTTTAATTCCTCAAAATGTCCAAGACATGTTTCTTATTGTGATAAGGATGGCTGGAAATACAAGGATCACACTTGCCCTTATCTAACTTGAACAAATGCAACTTCTTCCAGTAACTGCAGCTTCCTCATCTTTGAGCCATAATCACAAGTTTTACGGTCTCCTGCTGCAAGGGGCAATCTGCTACTGTACAACAAGCCTTAGAGGCAATACGTGCTTCCAGGCAGTGATAAAAATAACACAGTGCAGAGGCAACATCCTCTAATTTCTACACTGTGGACATTTTTCTAAGCTTCACTTTTGCATTGCTAATGTTTACACACTTGAGGTTTAACACCCATCTCAGGACATGTTGCCATTTTCGACCTTTAGCAGAAATCCCCTCTAACTGTTTTTACTGCAAGGGTTCTGGGTGGCATTACTACGGCTGTAGGGCTTGACATCATCAAAAGGAGAAGTTCTGCCCTGAGCCACCTACAAGCCAGTTGCACATCTTGCCTAAGACACAGCAGTCTCTGCAGAAGCAATCTTAAGCTGCAGCTTCAGCTCTGGCATTGTAAAGCCACTCCTTCAGGGCAGACCAGCAGTAAAGAACGCAAGATACACCGACTGTTGAACTGAGTTGTCCCTCTGCCCTGTACAGTATGTTCAGGTACATCCCTTTTAGGTCTTCTTGCATGCCAAGGCTGAGGCACTCCATGCATTGTGGCAGTAAAATGCTTACTATAACAGTCTAAAAATTAAGAAGCCCAAACATCACAAAGGGTTTTTGTATTCCAAGCATATCCTCCCACTCCCACCAACTTGTCTGTGCCACAAACACAGCTATTTTACTGCATTTGGGCTATGACGCTGGAGGCTGGCATTTCTCTGCAAATTCTTTGCAAAGACAACAAAAGTGAACAGCAGAACCCCAACAGTCTTCCCAGACTACCCTAGGCTCCCAGTCTGACAGCACCGCACATTTCAAAAGAAGCTATTAAATACTCCTCGCACATCTAAGTTGTGAAACATGCCATGAAGACTGGGACACCTCTTTTCAAAAGCTCCTTCGGTGCCTGACATACATAGGGGCATTCCTTGCCATTTTCATCTGAAGTAGTCAACTGCAGAACCTACTCGTATAAGGGTCTCATTCAGTGCTCCTTGCCCAAGTCACATACCGTCTGTGTATTCCTCGGAGGAAGTGAGTGATAAAAGGCTCTGTATGTCACTGCTTTCTGAATCTTGGACCTCTTTGTGTACAGGTCTACTGCTGGCCATGCCAGCTACCCAGGAAGAGGTAGCGGCCTGATGCACAAGAACAGTTTCAGAGCGCTGAGAGCCACTGGCTTCACACAGTCCAGAATGTCCGGGGGCTTCATCTTCTCTTTCAAAGCTACTGCAAGCCCCTTGGTCCTGCTGCTGCATCTCTCTGGCTCCGTTCTGCCCAGCTCCCTCCGAGAGCACGATCTGCACTCGGGAGTCCGAGGGTGGGATGCAGTTCCCCGTGCTGCCATACACTGCTTCTTCATAGGATGGCAAGGCTACTTGGACACCATCCACCATGATAGAGACCTGATCTCCAGACACACCTTGGTCTCGCCTCAAAAACAGAAACAAAGAGGGGAGGAGGGGGAAGAGGAAATCAAGTTGAGCATTTATATTTTTATATAGACGTTACCAAGAACCCCAGTAACCTTCCACAGCAGAACTCTAATGCTCACCATTGACTTATGTAGGGGAGAACAGAAACATGAATGGTGGTTTAACAAGGTCAAGCAAGCACAGCCTTGCAGCCCTGCTGTGAATTGCCATAAACATGAGCCAGGGCTGTAATTCACAGTGCCTGACGTATTTAGCAGCAAGAGCCAAAAAGGTTACAGTGCTTCCACCTCACCTGCCTCCGTAGCTATAACTGACAAAGATCATGACTCAGAGCCCTCTGCTGTCACAGCCGGCAGATAAAAAGGAGCTCTGACCACCGCTGATCTCAGCTTGTTACACTGCTATATTCTGCAACACCCAGCGCTGCCTGTTCTGCCACCTTTGCTGCTGGGGAGATAACCTCTGGCAGGGTGGGACAGACAGCTCTTAAATTGGCACAGCATGAATCACCTAGGCTCATGAGTCAGTGTCCTGACACTGAATTTTTCTTTTCCAGGGGTTTGGACTTCTTCATAAAAGGGCAGGCTCCACAGCCCCACCTCTCAACCTCCCTGATGCTGGACAGCCACGTCTCTGCTCTTCTTTACAGAGTACTGGTAGCTGGTTCGGAAGAGAGAGTCCACAGTGACTTTGTTCATGTCAGCTGGTAGCAGTCTTAGGAGGCTAGTGGCTGGGTTCCTCCTCTCATCCACAAACCCAGGCCAGGAGGGTTCTCCTCCCACACTAGGGAATGATGGCAGATTTGCATGTGTATCTAATCAGCAGTACTGCCTGAATTCGTGTCACAGACTGAGGGAGACACACATATACATATACCCAGACACATACTTTGGTAGCCATCCAAGACTAGCAGAGGCAGGACACTGATCTATAAGCAAGCCTAGCAGGGATTGTAACTTTTCACATTCAAAGTCAGAGAAAAAGAGCAAGGAATCCACTCATCAGATGGCACATTAGAGTGGGGACTGCAGCTGGGTAGCGCAGACCGCCATTTCAGACTACTGCTGGACCAAGGGGCACAGGTGCCACTGAGGTGATTAAAACAGGAGCAGAGAAGAGAAGAGGTAAGTTGCTCCAAAATGAAGGCCTAAATCAAGTACCTTAATGGATTTCTGCTGCAAAGAAACAGGATGCCTCTGAGCCCCTCCAAACCCTGGCTACACTTACCTGCTGTGATGGAACGACTTCAGCTTTGGCTGCAGCAAAACAAACAGTACAACTAAGAGCAGAATCAGGGCGACAGAGCTTGCCGTGGAGGCTACTATGGACAGCGTGGGTACTCCAATTGTTGGAGGAGAGTCCTTTTCTACAAAATCAAGAGGAACACAAGGTAAAATGATCCACTCCCTTAAATCATTGCCATAGGGAAGGAAAAAAATCCACATTGCCTGCTCTCAGGAGTTACACTTGGCTGCACATGTGAGGAGCCCAAGTTTCCCACACAGTCAAGGCACACCAGCTCTTTCTTATAGAGGACAGTTCAGAGCTCAAGCTGACACCTCTCAATCAGCTATAAAGGGAACCTAAAAATAAAAGATGCACATACAAGAATCCTTTGGAAAAACACAAGGCAAACAGGAAAGCAGTGCAAGCAGGCCACAGGAACTGATAGGTGGTGGTAAGGGTCATGTTATATATAGATCTGACTGAGCAAGAGCTAAAAAACCTCCTGATGTCACCAGCAAGGCCAACAATTGTCTAGCACAATAAGCACAGTATTTTAGGCCAAACAAAAGGAAAAGTGCCAAACAACAGGTTTTCTTGGCTAATGGAACAGCCTCCCAAAGGAAGGAGCGGAAGTCACCTGGCTGTATATACTTAAGACGTAGCAAGTATTCAGTTTCTCTCTCACACAAACATATACCAGGGGACAGATAGGGAAGGCAGATGTTGCTTCAGGATGCTGAGTTTTCAGTGTTAGATGCATGTGCCCTGTTCACATACTACTTCCTACTCTTTCTCAGCTCTGCCATGTGACTGTACGGGAACCAATTTGGCTTTTAAAGGTCCCTGGCAAGACAGAAGTAAATCAGGAGTGGAGAGAGAATGGCCTGGAGCTGGTATTGCTGAGCGCTGCTTATCATGCTACACTAGTCCTTTCACCTCCCTAGAGCAAGTAAGTGTCTGTATACGTGTCACCTCTATCCCAAATTTATGTCTTTGGTAGAGATCTGAAAAACCTCACCTCCCCATCAGCAAATACTAATGTGCATTTCACATTCAGGACATTCCCATGTATGCAATTCCTCAATTCCTTTTTGCTACATTCAACACATTCTTTGGGAGCACAGGTCTCAAACCACAGGGGGATGTAGGACACACATGCAGGTAGGGATGAGGGGAAGAAGAGCATGCAAACAGAAGAAAAAAGCTGGAGGACCACTGTTTTTAAGCCTACTGCCTGAAATCTATGCCCAAAACAGGTATGTAAGCTGGAAAGCCAGTTTGCATTTTCTGCATCTTCTCTTGGGGTCAAACCTATTGGTGTAGTTGTTTTGAACTTGTTTTCCTGAAATTTTTCAGAAGTAGCTTGACCTCTCCTCAGGGTAAAAAAAACCCAAAACCATCTGGTACATTTTCCCCTATGGCAAATAGGGTTGAGTAAGGATTTCCATTTTAAGCGCTACCCAGGGCACTTTGAGTACACCGACAGGGAAGAGGGTAGGCAAATAGGGGTGCTCCATTTTCAGCATCGGTACAGCATGCTGTATAACTGCTCACTACCCAGGGTACGTTTCAGCATGTTCATATTCATATTCACTTCACCATCTCATATTCCAACAAGATGCTTATTAAATCATACAATAAACTGTCAAAAGGCTATAAGCTACACAAAACATCTGATAACTGCTAGGGATTTAATTTACTGTATATGGAGCAGGTGGGATCTTACCCATTACCCATCATTTTAAGGCCTACTGCCTTTCTCTCTAGTCTCCTACCTCCTCCTCCTTTTACCCCTGTGAAAGAGACTTTCTAGCTAAACCACAGCTGTCTCCAACCCTACCTTGACCAGTTGTTTCAAAGCCTGTGCTGTAAAAGCAATGGCTTTTTCACTGCATCAGACTTTCAAGGCCCCTATTTTTGATAAGGCCAGTGATCCTTCAGGATGCTACTGGAATCTGAAGGATTTCTGCTCATCGCAACACAATCCCTTCAGGTCTGATGTAGACCAAGTG
>NW_009624852.1:3159-21384 GCF_000690535.1 Cariama cristata | reverse complement strand
GAATGCCACCCAGGGAGCACAACCTGCAATAGCACAGCTTTGGGTGCAGCAAGGGGAAGGGGGACCACTGTGGGAAGGAAGCTTATGCTGAATTTGAAAGGCCTCTTCAGGGTCTAGTTGCTGCCAGGTAAATGCCCAGTTTCCTTCCTTACACATGACAGGAAGGGGCTACTGGAGTGGCTGTGACAGACACACTGAGAAGACAGTGTCTTTGGGACAGGATAGGATGTCCCAGAGACAGACTACAGGTGTGCGGTGAGCTCCATAAAGAGCTTGAAGAAGGTGCTTTTCTGTTTCCTTCCAATTAAGCTAACGCATTTTGCTTTATGGATTACCAAACTTAATTCTAGAGTGTACATCTTGCTGACTCAGGATGACTGAGCAGTAAGACTCTACCAAGAAGCCAGACTTGAAGAGGGGAGGGGGTTCTCCTGTTATCCAGTATGCGTGCTTTAAAACCAGAAGAGCTGTAGGCAAACTAAGAGCTGCAAACATTTTCCTGCAAAACTTTTACTTTCCTGCTTCAATGGAGGAATTCCTGTTCATCTGGGAGAGACCCACAAAACAAAAGCTGTCCACTTCCATTTGGAGAGAAGCAGAAATCATTGTCAGCAATGTCCTTTCCTGCCAGTGCAGTGAAAAGCAGCACCATCGAGCTTCTTTGTCACAGGAGGCCAACAGTTAGTTAACCTGTTTGCAAGGAAAATCGGCTCTACGTACACACACACACGTGGACACACAGGTACACCACTGAGGGAGATGAGCTGTCAAACCCATCAGGAGCAAAACCAGACAGCATGGAAAATGCTTTATTCAGGGCCTCCCCCTTTTCTGGGATAAGAGCTGCCAAATTAAGAGGCTCCACATAAGTAACAAGTTGCCTCCTTTATACTCCTTTCCATGGGCTGTCTCCTTGTGTGAGGGACTGAGCCTGCATCTCATGGGCTGTTTACAGAAGAAATGTTTTTAATAAAGAGCTGTGATTGTGAGCTGCATTTATAAAATTGCTGGAGCAATGAGAGGCAGCTGTATGGACTTCCTCAGCATCACACTGACTCAGTGTTTAAGCATAATCTGAAAAGCCAACGCAAGGGCAGTTCTGACTGTCTCACTGGAGTCAGGGAGCACTCACCCGGGCTGAGTCTGCAGCTGACTTCCATGGCTGGGTTCCATTCTCCATTCTTGCAGGTCAAGTATTTATAATCTCCTTTCAGCATGTAGCCTTCGACACACAGATACTCTATGACACTGCCTGAAGTCAGAGGGTTGTTGCAGGGGCTAGGGTGGCATTTATAGCCTCCATTCTCAGGCTGTGGTGGCTGGGGACAATCTGGAAAAAAGAGAAAGCATCATGGAGGATATCTCAGAGGAAGACATCTGTTGCACGATAAATATGGCACACAGGCACTCTTCCACCTACAAACACCCACTAAATTAAGACACTATCAAAACTGAAGAAAGACTCTTACCGACAGCAGAGACTGCTGCTCAATTTCACCTCTGATATGTCTTCTGTGATTGTTAAAACCTGCTTGTTATCCCAGTACTACAATCTAGTTGGCAGGCAACAAACTGGTGGTATTTTTGAACAGTGAAACAACAGAGATACCACATGATAGAGGCCCAGAAAATCCTTGGTGCTATCTTTTCCCCACAGCTGTTTCACTAGAGACTGGAGGGAACCTAAGAACCAGACTTTCCTATTAGCCTCATATGGAAAAAGCATGAGATCTCCTACTGAAACAAATGAAGAATGCAAACACCCCAGTGTACTATGGGCACAACGTCAAGGTACAGAGCTGCCCCATAAAGCACCCTGGAAGCCTGTAAGAGCACACTGATTTTAGCTATTTTACATAGCTATATCACCAACAGTATGGGGAACAGAGCTTTGCTGCCGTAGGACCAAATATTCCAGCCTCTTTTTAAAAAAGAATTAGTTATATTACAAAGACATTCACAAAAAAATCCTCTGTTTACCTAAGTGAAGTCTGGAGCGCTGAGGGCACTTTATGTTTCTCCTTGCATCTCCCCTATCCTGTCTAATGGGTATAGGCATAGCACATGACACAAATTTTCTTGTAGAATTTTCAATAGCCATTTAAATAAAAACA
This sequence comes from Cariama cristata, assembly GCF_000690535.1. Lineage (NCBI taxonomy): Eukaryota > Metazoa > Chordata > Aves > Cariamiformes > Cariamidae > Cariama > Cariama cristata. Next base: position 19,270 of record NW_009624852.1, on the reverse strand, counting down.
GCAAACCATGAATGAGGAAACTGCACTGAAAACAGGATATTTGTATTGCTCAGAATTTCCTCTCCTCTGGCAGGTCACAATGACCCTGGATAACAGCCCCAAACCCCCCACTGATGCCACCTATCTGCCTGGCTGAAAGAGGGAGAAGTCCAGATTTTTCTCTTTAAATTCATATTAGCTTCCCAGACTTCACAAAAGAAAATACATCAAGAGATCCCTCTTGAGATATTTTGGGGCATGGAAAACCAGCCAGCCTACCCACCCTATTCCATCACAGCAGGGTGATCCAGGCCTGCCCTTAAACCCTGGAGCACACACTCCCACGATTTGCCTCTAAGTGTCCCACTTACTGTGGGACAAACAGTGAAAAGCAGCTGGGCAAAGTTCAAGTAACTGGATTTTGGGCAAGATTTACGAAGCAAAAGAAAACTTTAGAGATTCATTCCACTGTGGAAAAAATTGCTACATTGCTGCAGTGCAATTGACCCTTGAACCTAATCACATGTGTGAATGCATCATAGGTAGTGCCTTGTAAATGCCAGTAAAGCCCGAGATGAAGTGCTGAGCGAAGTCAAAAACCCTCGGGTATGAGTTCTGCCAGCTTTATAACTGCAATTCAATTTACTTCTTGAGAGAAAAGGTTAACAGGGGTCTAAGCAGCAGCTTTTCAAGAAGACTTTGTTCTTGAGGAGATTTATTCTTAAATAAGCTTCAGAGAAGCTGCTGTCCCGTGCCTCACGAGTATTAACTGTTGCCTCTTCTGTGTTTCTTTATTTTTCCTTTCTGCACAAATTTCCCATTTTGTAACCAATGTTTTAACCCTTCACCTTATGAGGCTAAAACTTGCTTTCACTTTAAGCCTATCCAACACTTAGGGTCAGCTGAAGCAACAGATTCATGGCACATTTCACATTCAAGCACACAGACAAATGCCCTGCTTCATCTGCAGCCCAGGAGAAGGGGCTTCTTGCTAAATTGCAAGGACCCATTTGAGCACTAGAAATGTTCTCAGCAGTTTTTAACACATACCTCTCCAGGCAACAGTAGAGAGCTGTGGGGAAAAGCCACTGTTGCCACAGCAGCTGCTAAACTCAGGAGCAGAGAGGACAACTTCGCTACACCTTTTTATGCCACAGAAGGTACCTGGAATTGCTTGGGAACCACGCACACCATCTTTGTGCTAACCGATTGCAGCAAACGGAGCTAGTTCCCTCCGTTCCCCCTTCTCCTGAGCCATACCCACGCCGGGCCATTGCACCAGGAGCCCTTTTGGTCCAGGCAGCAGCTCACTGTTCCGATTCTCCTTCTATCATCACGTGCCACCTACATGGATGAGGCTTCTGAGTTATGTACAAAAATCAGCCAAGACAAGAAACAGTCATTTACCTTGCAGCAGTGCTCTCAAAGGCTTAGAAATACCACTGCATCAGTCACCTACAGAACTCTGACTTGGCCTCCTCACGCAAGGGCTTCAGGAGGAGATGCACAGCTACAGGACTTCAGATTGCTTTCCTCCTCACCTCCACAGGCCACTTGGCACACAAAAGGTGAGAAGCAGCTGGTAAGTGTGTTCAGTCAGTTGTCCCTGACTTGTCCTCTTCACACAGGGAAGAAATCACAGAATTAGTCACTTCCACTTTTTCTTCCCCACCTCCTTAGGTCATTTGTCATCACAGCATCCAAGAATGTCACAAGTATTTTAAAAATGTTACCTTCTCTGTGACGGAAAAACACTGTTTATATGCTGGGGAAATAGATAAAAAAATACCTGGATCAAGCAGCCAGAACACCAACACCCTCCACCCTCAACCTGACTGAGCATCTCTGGGCAACCTGAGCTACCCTGGAAGACCACCTGAACTGTCCTTTGCAAGGCAGGCTCAGGGGAACAGAGCACCTCAGAGCCTGCAGCTTTGGAGAGGGCTACTAGACAGTGCTGATGACTTGAAAGATTGCTGGAGATGGCCCAGGCAAGGGCTGGGTGGGTAAGATGATGGACTGGTGGTGCCTGAAAAACCAAGGAAGTCAAATACCTCTGCTCCCTGCTGACCAGCTCCCTTTCCCTGGCATTTCTGATGGAGCTCAGCACCTCTGCAAACCAGGGCCCAGCCGAGTGTAACACAGGCACCCAGAAAACTTAGGACAGACAATGCCACTTTCTGCTACAGCCACCTGTTCCTAAGTTTTCAGTACCTTCAGCTTTCACATGCTTCATAATGGGTTTCTTCAATTGCCTCCACATGCGTGGTCTAAACCAGGGCTAACAGAAGAAAAGGTAGAGTTTGATTCTGCACAACCCTGTATCTCACCAAACAGCAGCAAAGCTTAGGTCCAAGTTTGCAGCACTTGTACACCAATGGCAATACAGAACTAGGCAGAGCAGCCCATTTACCGCTTGTGACAGCATAAACCACTGACACAGCAGGGGTGAAGAGAGCTGGGTGCCAACTGCAGCCCGCTCCTGGCCACACTTTGTGGCCAGAAAGTGCAGATGGATGGGAATAGCTGCCTGCGTGAACTGTTTATTAGCACTCCAGAGAGTGGCTGTATCGCAATGGTTTGGTACTTGGTTTGGGAGCTGGGAGCAGCCTGACCCAGCTCTCCTTCCAGGTCATGCTTCCCAAGCGGGCTGCTTGCGTTTAACCCCCAGCAGTGTTTGCATGCTGCTGTGTGGCCCAGCCCCAGGCTACAGCGCTGCTGTTTGGATATTACTTTGGCACACTGATGCTTTTTGAGGCACGTGAACTAAACCATGGAGGAGGGTTTTTTCAGTATTTCGGCCCCAATTAAAGCTGGGCAGATTTCAAGGGACAAAGAAAAACCGTGACCCCAGACTTACTCCTCCCAGGTTTCAAAGGTATGTGGCACATAGTGGATACACTGAAGCTTTCCAAAAGGTTACAGAAATTCCTTTAAATTTGTGGGACACTAAGTACATATATTGTAACAATCGAGCCCCTTCCCAATAGCATCAGCCTAGACCCACAAGGGCACTGGGTTATATTTGAAGTACAAAGAAACATGCAGGAATTTCATCAACTCCTTCCCTGAAACACTTGTTCTTGGAAGTATCCCAGAACTTATGAGACATCTTAAAACAAATGTTCACACCAGGCAGGGAAGAGAAAGACAGCCAAGTTACAGAAGTTATCGACTTCCTAGGGGGTTACCAACATCCTAGGCTTGCAAAGCTATTCCTAGCATCTGGATTCATCAAGCTTTGAGGATGGACAGAAACAGCAGTTTTGAGCACTGCAGCACTGCGTGCGAAAGGGGCAGAGCTCTACTCCCAGAGGCTCCCTTTCTAAGAGGTACTGAAGTTTAGGACATCTCCCCAGAGAGCTGGTTCTCCGCCAGCATACACTGCTGGAAAACAGGAAGGAGATAACAACTGATGAGAAGTCCAAACGTTTTGAACATCACTGAACTCCGTTCAGAGGTAAAGAAACTGCCATTTCCAGACTGACAAGCAGAAATAAAGTTATGCAGTGGAGTTTCTGCAACTGCCATTCCAAAATACTAGGTATTTAATATTAAGATAATTTTTTATACACAAATGAAAAAATATTAAGCCAGTATGCATCTCCACCCAGTTTCCCATCAAATCACCTGCAAGCATCACATTTTTTCTGTGTCTAGGTCACATGAGAAAATACTGCCCTCCTTCAAGGAGGGTTAACTGCTCTCATGTTCTTTGAATAGCTGTTACCAAGTTGACAATAAGCAGCACAACACTAAGGAACCTCTTTTTTGTTGCAACCACAGTGTTATCACATTGTGCCATCACCGGCTTCCTTTCCCATGGCTCTGTTAGTAGTGGCAAGCTCCACTTGCTCTCTCTTCTACCAAATTCACAGACAGCTGTGGGAGGTTGGAACATGGCTTCTTTCAGAGACAGTAAGAGATGCCAGTTGGCCAAACTGGTTAACCTAAGTCACCAAAGGATGAAATGGATCTTCCATGTCCTGGCTGAGCTGAAGCTGAGCCGTGGTCCTGATAGCAGCCTGATGCAGAGCTACAAAGCATTTCTAACATAATGTAACATAAAACCAACACAAAACCGAGCCATGCTCACAGCTAATACCATTGATGGAATTATGTGGTATTTTGTGTGCCGACACAAAAGTGAGGGTTTTACGTGCTCAGAACATAAACCACAGGCGCACAGTTTGGCCTTGTTCTCCATGAGTGATAAGTACAGATAAGCAGAAGTTTTCCAAAGCCCAAGCAGGATGAGCCTGCCGTGGCAAGGATCAAGTACAATACGTTGCTTAACAAAGGGATGTTTTGCACTGAACATCCAGTAACATTTCTTCTATTTCTCCACCGCAAGGCACAAAGGTCACTTAAGCTAGGACAGGAACAGTTTTGACAAATTAAAGTTACTGTTTATATGAGTCAGGCCAAAATCCCAGCAACTTCAAGAGGAAGCTGGACTGAGCCTTGGGTAAATTCCTCACTGACTACACAAGTGCTCTAGCATGTTTGACCATCCTCAGAGCAGCGTCAGAGGAATCTTACCTGTCCATGCCGAAGCATTTTGGAAGCAATTTGGGTAGGCAATGACTGCTCTGCTGGATCCCCTGAACACGTGCCCGGTTCGGATATGTTAACACCTCCTGGTTTTTCAAACATACAGCAAATTTTGTGGGATGTGAAGACTGGAAATGGAAGATCCTAAGCTCAGTACTTCTCTTTTCACTTCTACAAGATTTAGTCCATTTAACTGATACTATCAAGACTCACAGAGGAAAAACATCCCACAAACAAAAACCACCCTCCTGAGCTAACAAGATGAACATTCCCCTGGCTAGTCTGGTAAAACCTGTCATGATTGTCTCATACCAGCATGTCCTGCCTGGTGAGCAAACGCCTTTGTGAAGGAGAAAACATAAGCACCTAGTTAAATTGTCCCAGTACCAGAGACCATACTTTTTCCTTCATGCTGTTACCTCTGAAACCTCATCTCCTAACTTTCTTGTGCTGCCTTGACTCCCCTACAGTAAGATTTTGTGGAGTAGCTTAGAAAAAGGTTGTTTCACCTTAAAGTATATCTTTTTGTCTCTTTTCATATATCCTGTCACACAGGAAGGTTCCCTCCTGGTCACAGTCACTGCCTTTGTTTATTTACTCTCTTCCATGTTGTGCTCCAGTGCACTCCATGGTGGCAAGGATCACTTCTCTGTCCAAGTCTCCAGTTCTCCAAAACACCACCACTTTTATTCTCTCAGCCAGGACTTGCCACTAGCCATAGAAACAGCACATCTAGAAAAGCATCCAAAATAAACACAAGATATCCCCATCTTCCAGTTACTTGTCCCTGCTATGGAGGCCTCTGATTTTCAACTTGGATAATTTGTGTGTGCGTATCACTTCAGTACAAGAGAGGGAACCGCAAAAGCTATTCCTAGCTTCTGGCAAGGACCTTCAAAAAGCCCCAAACTCTAAGGCACGCTTGAGAGTAATCATCCCTCCCTACATCCCTCTTCAACCTGGGTCCTGCCACAGCTAAATGGGTGGTCTGAAACACCAGCTGCATCTGAAGCCTTCTGCAGAGACTGCATTTTCAGCATCTCAGACTTGAGGTTCAGGTTTAATTAACACCATGCTGAAAACAACAGAGCCAGGTTCACTGTTTCTTTCCAGCTACTGAATGACCTTGCAGCCACAGGCTGGCATTTTTTTCTTCCAGTTGCTATTTCTTTGTAAAATCATACACAGGGCTTCATCTTTTTTACATAACGCTTTTTCACAATAAAAAAATGTGACAGCCTGACACAGCCAGTCAGACAGAGGGCAAATCAGAGACTAGCAATAATGCTCACTTTGGCTTCTAGAGGGTCTAGCAATTCCAGCAGAGTGCTGCCTGTGGATCCCAGTCCGGGGTGACACTCAACATCAGTTTCACCTTAGGAAGCAACTGAATGAATTTGCTAGCAAGAGCTCTGGACATATTTGCTAATAGGAGAAGAGACATTGTTTTCTCTCTTTGCAGAGTTTCAGTTCTTGCCAGCAGGGTACTATCTGACCACTCCACTAATCTCCTGGTTGATTAGTAAGCCAATAAGGAAACAATTTACTCCTCCCTTAGTCCAGTTCTTGTATCTCTTCTATTCATCAGATACACTCCCAACCTCTGTCACTGGTACTCAGAGAAGCATGAATATGACCCAGCCAGATAACAGTGCCACTACTGTCCTCAGCCACAGCAGCAGGTTAACCAGCCAGAGTCACCAAGCTGACTTAGCAGCTTCTTGAGTAACAACCAAGGCAACACATCAGCCTCCCAGTGCTGCAGACAGAATACAGTGCCTCACCTTACACCTAGCAGAATACACTGTCCAAGTTTTCATGCAACTACAATTTTTTTTTTAGTTTTTAAACTTAGCTTTTCCTCCTAGAGAAGTGGTTGTCTCAAACCCTCCCACATTTGCTAGGGTAGGACAGGTCCCTACCTCACATACGATGACTCAAACACCACTATACACCTATTGAGAGAAAAGAATAGAAAAGCGGCACCAGAACTAAAGGTACACACACAACTGGCACACATGCCATTTTCAACAGCAAGCACTTATTTTATAAACCCTTCCCAACTAGCAGACAGGAAATTCCCTGTTCAAGTTAGCTGCTTTTCTCATGAGAACTTAACCCCTATGCCCTGAAGAGTCTGGGTTAAAGGTGGTTTGCTGCCTTGAGGATCAAAAAAAAAAAAAAGCAAGCATATTTAGGAGAAAAAAAAACCCATCTATTTGATTCAAAGAGCATAAAGCTACCTATCAGGCCCCTCTAAGCCAAGCCTCTTGCTGTGTCACTCTCTGGGGGAGCAGGGGAAGACCAGCACGGCTGCAGTGACATCGTGACTGCAGAACAAAAAAATTTCACAAGCTCCTCTGAGTCAGGATGTTTTCCTCTTAAATCAGGGCCTTCAGTCACACATGACATTTCCTTCTGCCTGAGGCAGGACTGGTGTTTGGCTTCAGGAGTCTTCTGCAGAGAGGGAGATGATGGAGAGAGAAGACTCTAGCCAGCTTCACTTTCAGTGTGAAATCCAGACAGGCACCATCCTTGTTTTTCCTCTCTTCCCTTGTGCACACAAACCAGCCTATAAACAGCAGAAGCCACTTTCAGAAGCCCCTCCCTCAGCAGCAGTTTGGTTTTAATAAGAAGCAAGCCTGTCATCATTTCGTACCATTTTTAGACCAGCTACGTCAACTAAAAACCATCTTTTACCAAAGCAAAAACCACTTCCCAGGCAGCTGGTCTGCAGAGAAAAAGCACCTAGATAGGCTTTGATCAACAGTACTGCCTCTTCCCCACCCACACCTTCCTTCCTGTTGAGAAAGCACTGACAACGGGATGTGCTTTAGATACAAAACCAGTCACCTCCACCTACATGCTCCACCTAGTCAGAGTGCCAGCTCCATTTCTGAGTGCTAAATACCTCCAGGTTTCCCACCAGTGATGTTCACCGGGATGCGCTCAAAAGCTGTCAGCACAGCAGCTTCCCACTATGCACCTTCTGCTCCTGCGTTGTCCTCCTCAGTCCAAGCATTTGGATTAATATCAATATTAGACTAGGAAATGGCTCACCAAGTACTCCATAGATAAATGTCACTGCTTGTAACAGCAGGTCTGTGCTGAACACGAAGAGCCACATGCTCTACACTGGGGTTTCTCTTGACAGGCTGGCCCAGAGAAGCACAGCAGTGACCTGCTCCGAGAATCGTATTTGAGATTCTACCCTCTCCCAACAGCCAGCATCTGGGGAACATTTGGGGGGATGGTTTTTTAGCCCACACAAATAGCTTCCAACACAAATGCCTCCTGCAGTCATTAGAAAGCCTTCTCCCCAGAGGACTGGTAGGTCTTCCCAGCAGAGGTGAAACATGCTCTGCTCCGCTTTCGGGTAGATGAAGATGTCAGTAGGTTTTATTTGCTTATTACTCCTAAGTGTGTTAAGCTGCATGTTTTAACTCTACAAATACAGTAGCTGCAGATACAACATCTGAAAAGGGGCCCAGACTGAAGCTATCCTCTGCCAGTTGGAAACAGTTGAGAACTCAGGGTGCTTCTAGCCAGAGACAGCATTCACACCATAAAAGACAGATTACCAGATGCCCAGGTTTTCCACTGGTCTAATTTCTGGGGTGGAGACAGAGACAAGAACCAGGAGAACAGATTTTGAACCTTCTCCTTTTCAGCACTCTGGCTTTCTCTAGCACATGAGCAGATGGGTCATTTCCCAGAGGGACAAACCCAAGACGGCAGCTGCTGCTGGGGCCCAGTCACGACAGCTGAAGCTAAAGGACCTCTTTATATTTTACTTACAGAAGGCAGAAGTCAATAAAAGGCCTCCATTGTGAGCGCACACACTTCTCGCTGACCCTGCCCCTAAAATATTTTAAGCCTTCCTAAAAACACACTGAAAAACATAACCCTCTTTTGGGCTCTGTGTATTAACCAGGGGCCAAAGCCCACTGAAAAATAAGTTCTCTGTCTTTACTGGCTCCAGATGCTGCTTACTCTTAAGTCAATGACAGAAGAGCAAACTGAGCAGGACTGGAGCCTTTAGAGGGAAATTACAGTTTCCCTAGCAAGGGCATACTCTGAAGAGGGGGCTTATTTTTCTTTATGTCATAATGTGGGTAAATGAGAAGAAATCAAAGCAAAGAGATTTGTATATATAATCATATAGCTGTGCATTTATATAATTAGACACAAGCACTTACACTGTGTACAGTAACAGGCACCCCTCACACAGCCATCCCATACACACCAAAGCTGCCTCCTCCCCACGTTCCCCCCCCCCAGGGCAGGGGAAGAAAAAGCAAGAAAGAAAAGCCTCTAATTGCAGCCTTCCACCAATGCAGTCGCCATCTGGTAACTCAAGAGACACATGGAACAGAATTATCTTAATTAACATGTTACAACAGTATTTAAAAAAACTCTACGCTTATTAACACTCAGCTGTGATTAGCCAACCATGGAGGAAGCCTGCTAGTGCAACATTAATTATGGGTCTTGTCTGTCTTTCTATTAGAAATACATTGTTTTTTTTTTTTCCAGTGGCTTATCTCTCTCCTAAAGAGAAAACCATTAGCATCAAAGCTTGCTCTAAAATGCAAATTCTATTTACATTCTACAAGAGCCAAAATGTTTAGGCTATATGAAGCCACCACTAGTGCTTCTAGAGTGCTACAGACTTTCTTGATATAAGTTTGCCCTTATATATAAGGGCATATATATGTTTCTCTCTGTTTGCCCCTTGGAAAGCTTTGCTTCAGTTAGACAACTCACACTCTCACTGAAATTTTAGCAGAAAAATAAATTTTATGCCTTCAAGTTCTGCTCCCCCTCCAAAACAGGAGCACACACTTTGCCGTATCCTAGGCAGGGAAAATCAAGACACAAAATCCAGGGCTAACAAAAACCGCATCTATGAAAGGAAGATTTCTGTGATGGAAAGCAGCAACCAAAACACAACTGCACTCCAGCAGCAGATTTGCCTCCCTGGAAGAGTGCTATTCACTATGACAACTGTATTATTTTCCCCCATAATAGGTCCACCTGTAATGCACTCCCCTCAGATACATTCCCAAATGAGTCAGCCTGACAGGCTCTCAGACTGCCAAGTTTTTCAGACTTGGCTCTGCGTTGTGTTTGCGCAGGGCCGGCTGCACCGGGGCTCTCATCCGCACTGGGCATTCTGGACATCAGGATAACACCAAATCATAAGACAAAAACCTGGTGCTTTTAAACAAAGCCAGGATTGATAAATTAATTCCGGAAACATTAACGAGGAGGGGGAAACAAGCCAGGAAAAACTGCAGAAGTACTTTTAAGATCTTCTGATAAAGCAATCTTACTGTTGCACACACACACAAATAAATACATAAAAATTGCTGTTGGTGACATATAGGGAAGCTCATGGAGCTTGCTCAGGTCCAGTAAGGATGAATACCAGCTGACCAGTACTTTACAGCATCCCATACTGCCAGGACAGTATCAACAACGTGCATCTGGGCTGCAGCTGGAGCCAACAGTACCGGGGCTCCAGAACAGCCAGTTTAATACAGAAACCTGCGCTCTCTCCCCCGTGGGCACAGCGCAGCTTTCCAAGTGGCACATGTTTCATTTGCTTTTGTTTTCCAAGGCTGCTTCCAGCCTCTCGGTGTCTTCTTCCAACCACCCCATAATTACTTCCACGTGTTCAGAGAATGAAATTAATCAGCAGGGTCACGGATTCTGCTTTTGAAACCCAAACCCACTATCATAAGTAGCACCCAGCTAGTTTTGTGGGTTTCCCCCCTATCCCCACTTCAGAAGTTTGATTAAGAGGGTCTCCCTAAGAAAGTTGCACATGGGTTTTAGTTTGAAATTCCAATTATTAAGAAATGTAAAGAGTCCAAAAGTATTTGCCACACTGGGCAGAGGCAGCTAACACTCATCAGGGGCCTCTCTTCCTCTCACTGGCAGCTCATCCAATTCTAAATCTTACCTTATACTTTAATAAGGAAGAGATTATTCAAAAAGATAACAAAGAATTGTCAAAATAATTTGATATTCTTACAAAAAAGGAACAAGTGGCTGTGCAGGAACTTACAGCACCTACTGTGTAGAGGCAGGTTAGTAGAAAAGGTATTAGCACAGCATTTGAACTCAAATACCATCCACTGTCCTCAATTACTGGTGCTAATTTTAAACTTCAACTCTTCACACAGCTTTGACTTCTCATCTTGTCCCTGTTCACCTCTTTCCAGAAACCTACACAACTAAAAATTGGTCTCAATTCAGAGGTAACCTGTACATTTACCCTGCTGTTTCCTTGGCTGTTCCTAGGTGGGTTTTCAATTTGGATATCATAATACTCCAAGGCTGTCTTTTTAGGATAAAAGCCTGACACACACTATGGGCTCTGGTCTCAGAAAAACCATTTGGCTCTTCAGCAACAGCAATGAGACACAACAGGAAAAGCATAATAACTATCAGATGTTCATGCTGATTTTGGACACCAGGTTTTGATAGGCGAGATGACTGACTTGTGCTGATGGGTCTGTAAGTCTTGACTGAAATAAACACAGTCCCTCTACTGATGCTAGGTGAGGACATAGGGGAAATATATCTTCAGGATACAGCAGAGCAAAACTCATCTCTATCAGCAAGTGACAAGAGGCCTGCAATTTAGTAGTGCCTCAGGAGGCTTAACTTGCCTGTGGATTTCCATATGACTACAAAACACTTCTACTCCCTAAACTTCACCCTAGTACGGTAAGCAGGTTCCTTTCTCCAATAAGGTCTTAAAAGTTCTTGCTATGGCGGTTGCCCAAAATATGTCCCTGTTGTGGGCTCCAACATAGGCACTCAAGCTCTGGGTGACATGTGTCACCTGGCTAGTAACGCTAACAGCGGCAGGAGTCCATTGCTCTCCTTCCACTGTGAGGTGGAACTCACCACCAACCTACACAACCACCAGCTCCCCCTTACCCAAGAGGCCAGCTCATGCCCACCTTCTAACGCCAGGACTGCTATGGTTTATTCTGAGACTCGACAGAGATCATTGGAGTGTCATGAATCTGCTCAAGAGGCAGTCCTGAACTCTGAGGGGACATGGGAATCTCTGAAGTAAGGATTTTAGAGTTTAGAAAGGAGCCCTGTCTTCTTACACGTGCATGGAAAGATCTCTCCACTAGCCAAGACACTTTAAAGCTCTGCCCTGGTAGGCCTCCTTCATTCACTAATGAGCCTTTTGCAGCTGATTCATTTTTCATCCTTTCAGCAGCAGCAGCTGTTGCCTCTGACTCAGCCTATCCAAAAAGTACTAATTCGGAATTTTGGCCAAGGCTGATCTAGTAATGGCATGCACACAGGAGATTGCTTTGTGCTAAACGCTGCTCCACTTTTATCTGTGTGGAAACCGAACTTGGAGGCTCAAAGCCCTACGTTACTGAAGTTTCCCTCTGCAGGACATTTACAGACAACTTTGCTAAAGAAAGGTGGGTAAGGACAGCAATCCTGAAACCTCAATCTGATAGATCAACATACATTGGAGAATACTTTCTCACCCTGCCATACCATTTCTCTTCTGATCTTTGGCTCTGTTCAGGACCATTGAACATATCAGAATCAAATATCTGGGCAGATTTGTTTATCCTTTAAGAATGACTCCTGTCTGTCATGGGACTTGTCAGAACAAGCACTGAAATCATTTCCCACTGGCTGGGCAGAGTTGCAAAGACTTATTAGTCCTGTCTCTCTGGAAAGCCTCTCTTGAGCACACTTCGTATTTTCACTCTAGATGTGGTTAGGTTAGCCGTAAATATTGAGTCATCTTTTCTACCGGCTTTACAGGAGCTCAGCATCACAAGCAACTTCTTTGCAGAATATGGCAGGAAAACAAAAATAGCCCCACTTGAACACTCCTCAAGTCATCCTATTCAAAGTGGGAGGCACCTCAGACTACAGAGCAACAGAAGTATTCCAGATGTCAAACCTAGTTTTCCCAGAGGCGACAAAGTCTTAGAGACTCCTAGTTACACAGCAAGGTCAACCATTCTCAGCTACATTTTCTTGAGCTGATTAGCTAATACAGACTCAGTCCAGACTAATAATTCAAAAGCTCTAAGAGACAGAGTAAAGCAGAAGAATTAAGCTTCAAAGCAAAGAAATTTCTTCTACAGAGAAGATCTGGCTATGACACCTTTCTAAATTGCTTAACACTTTACCAGTGTTGGGCAATTTAAGAGTAAGCAAGGTGATAGTAGGAAAGGTGGTGTCAGACCCTGTATAACCTGCACTGAAACTTAACAGCTACTCAGTATGTGGTCTTCTGTATTTACTGGCAATGCAAGTAACTGGAGAGTGTTTTTTGGATAGAAGGGAGGTAACCCAGTGAAGCTACCAGCAAGTTTGCTTTGTGACTGGAGCATGACTAGCAAGAGGTATCACGGTGTGGTGGGATGCTGCTGCTACTTTGATTTACCAGTCACAGAAGACACCATCAGTTCTGGCAGCACAGGCAGAGTCCCACACATTCCACCCACTCAGATTCTGCTGGGGCTCAAGTGGCACACAGGAAGTAAACGGCAACTTAGTATAATCTTTACAAACGCAGTGTATAAAAGAATTCAGATTTTCAGCCACCTCCTTTGAGAAGGCTGTCTCATTATACAGATGTAATAGCTTCAAAGTGTTTGTTTTTATACCTCCATCTTCCCAGTACCTACCAACAGCTCTGAGCAACTCAATGGATATGAATTAGCAAATTGCCTAACCAGATGTATTAGCAAATTGTCAAAAATCATACCTAGCAGCAAACATGAAATATTCCTTTCTGACTTCCTAGCTCCTCATCCCAAACACCCACAGTGTCAACAAAGCAGAACTGAAAAAAGCCAGGATTGGGAAACTGTTCAAAAAAAAAAATCTCCTTCCACAGCTGGCAAGAAAAGCATTCACAAAAGATGTGAAGGAGTTCTCACCCTTTGAAATACTACTTGCGCACTTTCACTATAGCCATTGGAATCAAAACATAGGCAATTCAAAATATCCAGTTGAAAAAGCACGTAATAAGAACAGGCTAGAGGTAGCAACTGCCAAGACAGGACCCATTGGTAGCCCTAGCTGCCTGACAAAAACATAAGAGATGAAATACCATTGCTTCCATTTGACATAACAAGAGATTATAAAACATACAACCCAAAACCCCACAGTATAACTATTTTCAAAACAAAACCTTCAGGAAAGAGACCTGATCTCCTCAAGAGCTGTTAAACTTCAGTCCTGCCTCTCTGCACTTTGCTGCTTTTGAGCAACAAGAAACACAAGACTGTACATATTCTTCGCTTCTTATTTATATTCCCTGTTAACCTAGACAGGTTCTTTTTTCTGTAACAATTAAAATATCACATTAAAGCTTAAAAAAAAAAAGCAAGCAAACACTCTCATAACGCTTTATTATGGGGTTGCTTTTGCTCCTTTCCTGGTGTTTTTGGAGCACAGCTGGCCTGACAGATGCTCAAGAGCCTTGGAGACACACAACTCTAGCTCCTACCTACTGCCACAGAGACAGCTAAGACACATCCCACCACTGACTTACAGGTTATGGATTCTTAGACCAGAGGCTGAAATTTTCAAGCAGGAGAGACTGCAGGTTAGTGGCTGGAACTAAAGCCTAGGCACAGTGGACGTAGGCCTAGACACACGCTCCACTGACAGCTAACCTGAGGTTTTGCCTCCCTGCCTCAGCTTCCCTCTTCAGAGGGCTTTCCTGCCTGCCTTTGTGACTATATGGCTGCAGGTTGTCTGGAGCCCAATGTGATGATTTAAGGGTTCTTGTCAGCAACGTAATTAATTTCAATGACAAAGATTTACAGATTAATTTGACTGCTTTAATATTTGCGTCTTCTTTTTCTGTACAAAGAAAGCCAGCCCAGATGCAGGACTTCATAGTTCAGTAGTTCTTCCACACAAGTCTCTCTGACCAGGAATTTACTTCAACCTTTATTGCCATAAACAGGACTAACACATGACTAGGGACGCATATGCTGCGTTACCATGCTGCAGTCTCACCGTCTGGTTTTAATTCAACAAGGTTCTTTTTGTGCCAGCTGTTTTTAATATTATTTACAACTTTTCATTAAGTTTCATTTACTGTTTTGAGGCACTTATTCGCTCAGCTCTCTCAAGTGGCTTCCTTCAGCTACATCTTATCTATACAGCATCATCAGTCATGTCAGAGCAGTTCTTGCTAAACAAGCAAGAGTATTTCTCAGGGCAACATACATTTAACAGGATAACAACAGTGTGAAAATGCTTGATTGAGTTTTGACTGCATAAAGTACCCAGAATCACACCCCAATGATAGCATTTTACCTTGATCACTCTTGATTTTGACAGGTCAAACCTCAGTATCATTTCCTGCCAGACAGACCTTGGGGTGCAGGACACTGTCTTATTGAAGAGACTTGCAGGCCAGGTTCTTCCAGACAACTCAGTTGATTTGCAGATGCTGTTACAAAACCTTGTTTCCTTGAATACCACAAGAACTAAAACAACACCAAACCATTTTCATTGCTTGTTGTCCTATGCACTATCCAGCCAGCATTTACAGCATCAAGTTGGAGAAATTTCAAGTTCCTCTTCAGCTTCTTACACAGTTTTGCCTCCTCCTTCCTAAAGTCCTACTGCTCCTCTTCACAGCCAATTTCCATCAAACATGCATGAGAAAATTCCTGCTCAGCTCCAGCATTCCCTCATATCAGACAATAATTTCAACTCCTGTTTCAACTGCCTAGCTCCATAAAAGAGATACTGTGGTTAGCTGGGGTTTTGGGGTGTCTGTGTTGTTCTTGTTTGGGCTTTGTTGTTTTGTTTTGGTTTTTTTGGTTTTGTTGTTTGGTGTTTTGGGTTGGTTTGGGTTTTTTTAAAGCATTTACCTGCAAGGACAGTTTTTGTATATTTCAGTGATATTTAAGTAAAAATGTTACTAGATAATAACAGTATCCACTACATTACTACTTACTCCTTTTTGTCTAAATTGTCAATTCATCAGGACAACATTTCAAATTTGGTTTCAAGAGCTGCAGAACCATCTTATATGCACTGGGAGAGACAGAAGACTTATCAGAATGAAATGCTAACTTTACATTATAAAATATCATCGTAATAGCTCAATTCTATGATATTCTGAGAAACAGGATGAGGTAGGAGAGCCAGATCATTCCAAAAGACAATAATTGTTTAAAGGAATTATTTATTTCTAGGTTCATAATTCCTTAGAACGTAAAAATCCCTTGCACTACTCTGGTCAATGCAGGATACATGTATAGACACTGATCTAGCAGACAGATTTCACAACCACCTTCTGACTCAGGCTTTGGAAGGGAAACATTAAGCAAGAGCAACCAAGACAGTAGGAGAAGTTACAGTCCGTCGGCTACAACCAACAACATAATTGTTCCCAAACCATGTAAGAACAAAGCAGTTTCAAGAAGTTCCTTACACAGAAAAGGAGCATTCCAGATGCTCCCCAGGGAAGAATGCAGTAGAGGAAGCTGTTGCAGCATGCCTGAATGCCACAGGAAGTGCTCTGCCGAGCACAAACGGGGAA
>NW_009624852.1:1079-3089 GCF_000690535.1 Cariama cristata | reverse complement strand
GGGAGCCCTCGCACTCACACAGCTGGACCCACATCTGCCTCCCACGTCACCACATGAACGCATGTGGATGCGGTAGGAAGCAAGTATCCAAACCCCAGCTCCTCCCCAGTGTCAGTGTTCCCATCTAATACCCCCTCAACCTAGAAGTAGTAAAAAAAAAGTGCATCTGTTTTTTTCCTCACTAAGAGTGCTTATACTATCAAAAGCTTACACCAGGGGAAGGGAGAGGCTATGCTATTCTTTTTCTCTGTGTTCTCTCATCAGAGGCATCAGCATTACTACCCCTGCCGCAGTAAAGTTTCTGCAGCTGGATTTCCCTCTGTCTACAGTTTTTTGCCATACACACATCTTCCCAGGCCTCACTAGGCTTCTGCCCACCAAGCCTGGCTTCAACCAGACATCTACAGGCTCTGGGCACTGAGTCAGCAAGCCCCATTTCTGTGAAGAGGCAGCTCAGAAGCAGATCATCTGACAGTTTCAAGAAAAATGCAAGATCCGCAAGATCCCTCAACACACAGAGCATTCCATATCCTAAAAGCTGACCCCAGGCATGTTCCCAAGTCACTTTTTCAGGGAGCTGAAGAAAGAACCTCTCGCTTGGGACTCCCTGGACAGAGGGTTCAATTCAGGCTCAGTTAGTTCTGAGGCACTAGACATCCACACAAGGCTGGCAGATACGGCACAGGGCCTTCAGGAGCCCTGTACCCTTCCAGAAAGGCAGCTGAAGGGCAGGCCAGATGTGCAGGCCACTGACTCCAGCCCACTCTCAGTCACCATGTCTACATCTGAACACTTCCCATGCTAACTAATTCAACATCCCTACTGCCATTTCTAAACAATCATCCAGCCCTACTTCTATGTCCCCTATAGAACCCAGCGTCCCTCTACACTCCATGAATTCCCTGAATTGCAAAGTCTCTCCTCCTCATTTAAATAGATGATTCACAAGTCAATGTGTTTTTTCTTTCTGCCTGCAGCAGACGTTCACATTTCTCCCACTGCACCCTCTGGATTGCAGTTCAGTAGAAACCACCAAGCATTATGGTCAGATGGAGTTTATTAGTTCACACAAATGAAGACCTCACACACAGCAAAAACAAACACTACACAGATAGTGCCCCTACACCAACCACTTCTAAGATGTAGTAATTTTATGCCAGGCTACACCATGATTTCTCTTCAGCTGCTCAGAGGAGTTCAGTCTACCAGTGGGTTTGGTGAAAGTGCCCAGATAGCGCTTACAGGTTTCTTGGTAGTGGAGTGAAAGCTCCCCATTTAACTTTGGAATCTGTTCACTGTATGGCTCAACCTCTTGCCAGTTAGTGAAATTTCTCACATAAAGGAAATGGAAGACCCAAAGAAATCAGGCTAAAAATAGCAGAAATGTTGCCCTCCAGAGAGACACACTTGGAAACCCTCCCAATCACGCATGCAGACTCCTTGAGAACACTTAAATAACAAATATGGATGTCTTATGCCTGAGAACTGGTAGGGAAAAAACAGCATGGAGGGAGGTTATTTTGATGCTGATAAATTAGTGTCCAGACCATAAAATACAGTTCCAGAGAAAAACCAGGAGTCCATTTACTAAACCTATGAGTTACTGTTCTGTAACTGATCTCTTTTTCACATCAATATAGAGAATTTCAGAGATCAGCACATGCATTTAATCAAGAAGAATAAGCATTACAGGGGTAACAATGTAAACAGAAATCAGAAAGCTCCTAACCCAAACTTGATCACTTGGGTCAAGTTCGCTAGGAACACGTGGTGCCTTGAACATACATCATCTAGGAAGCCTATGGATCAACAGCAAGTATTACAAAGACATTCTGATACTAAGGACAGAAATGGTACCTCCTGTACCTACACCTTTCCTGGTTTTGTTCATTTGTTTTCCCATCTCCTCCATATGACTGGGAAAAATGGGATTTGAAGTCTTTTAGGGGAAGGAAATGACAGCAAACCCACTGTCTTAGTAGTAAGGCAACAGGCACTGTAGAGCCACGT
>NW_009624852.1:0-1048 GCF_000690535.1 Cariama cristata | reverse complement strand
GCAGGCAGCAGGGAGCTACCAGGACAAGAGTCAGTATAATGATTCCACAGCCCTTTCTTTCAAACTTCTGGTAATTTTCCTTTCTTCCAATCTCCTCCACCCCAATACAATTTGCTCAGCACAGAGTAGTTACTCCCTCTCACTAGATACATTCCATCAAGCACAGACACTGTCGGAACTTTCTTCCCATTGCCAACACAATTATAGTCAAAGACCGTCCAAAGGCTGTCGCATGCAATTTCACAGTGCTGATCACGTTAGGCAGCCTGCAGCACCATCCTTTATTCTGCCCCTTGTCCATCTCTGCCTTTTCTATGCAATTTTTTAGAAAAGGCTACTTTAGCCACACTTAGGATCTGGGACGCTACTGATAAGAACGGCTATATTCTGGCAGTTGACATAGAGAGCAGAGAACAATACTCTCAGGAAAGAGCTCAGCCTCAGCGGAAAGTAGCTCAAGTTTGGGAAAGGAGAGAGAAGCACTAAAAGCATCTACTTCCCAACTGGACTTCCTCATAATAATTTTTATCTTTCATCAGGGTATTAATGAAATAGTGGATAGCCCAATCTAAGCTGAGAGTTCCACTGTGTCCCCTCCTCCCAAATCACTGCTCACTGGTCAGAGCACTCAACTGGAGTTTGACCACACATCCTCCAGCTGACACCACATTCCCTCTGTTCATGCACACAAGAGCCTTCTGAAACCTCACAAGCCAATATTATGTTAGGATCAAAGTACAAAAAAAGCTTTTCCGAAACCTCTGGATCAGATCTTTTCATCAAGTACCCAGGGATTTCAAAGTTACTGTTTCTAAAATACATGTTCAAGACCTAGCACTGCCAAGAAATAGATTTTTATTCTCCCAAAGAGTTACTCAAGCAACAAAACTTAAAATAGGTTCTCAGTTCTTAAACTGATTCTACAATTGTGCAAAAGGCCATTTTGTGGCTAAACACCATTGTACTGTGTCACCTCCCACCAGAAGTAAAGGTGACTTCCCAAGAAGCAGAAACAGAATTTAATGTCAGCTTGATGTCCAAGTGGAGA
>NW_009624851.1:34968-46772 GCF_000690535.1 Cariama cristata | reverse complement strand
TATATTTATTATACAAATTTGTTATCCTTTCTGCAAAAGGACTTTCCAGCCTTTTTTAACTGAGGGCAAAGACCAGGGTGCAACTTGCTGGAAAACAAGAAATCTCAGCCTTCAGCTGGGACACCGAAACAACTCCTGCGGGCACCCGTAAACCGCTTCAGTGCAAAGTCAGCCAGGTTAACGGCAATCACCACAGAGGTGCAGAACCGCTGAGGGTAGCATTTCCTCCTAGGTCTGCAAAAGCGTATAAGTCTATGACTGGAGCGTCATATTTATTAGTAATTTAAAAATAAAACCGTATGACTCGCCACACAGGAAACTCCCATTGGCTGCTCTTATAGATCAGCAGCCCCATGAAGACTAATTTCTCCTCTCCCCTTAGCTCTGGAGCAGGTCCTGCCAGACGCCAAGCACTTCTTACTCCCATCATCTCGGAGGGCCTGGGAGCACTCCGCTCTTAAAAAGTGCAATGAAGTATATTACAAACAAGTGCAGAAAACTTAAAACTGTGTATCTGTGTACGTATACATCTTTACCTGGAATCTCAGGATAATAGTCCAAATAAGGCCAAGTGTCAGCCTGTGATTCCCATCCACGATATCATGAGACCCCATGTTTTCTAGGTGCACTCTCTGCTCTTTCAGGAACTGGAGGGCTTTATCAACATTCTCCAGGCAATGGATGCGCATCCTTCCTTTAGTTGGTTTAGGCTAGAAGGTAAAAGGGAGAAGAAAAACATGTATTACTGTAGACAGGAGGAAATAAAAAAACAATGCTGCTGAATTCTTCAGTCCAGGCAGGCGAGTCACCACATTGTCCACTCCCAGTCAGCAATACTGTATGCATTTGTTCTTCAAATTCAACAGACAAAACCACTCCTTGCATCTTACAGTGCATTTACACAATGATAACGGTAGCACGGGTCAAACCTGCGGTGGAAATGCCAACATCCTAGACCTGAGTTGCACACACCGGGGGCCAATTTCATTTGCCTTTCGAAGTATTTTGTCTGCTTACTTCCTTTATTTTTTCTGTCTAGTATATTCATTCACTAGCTGAAAGATAAATTATTTTGTTAGGTTCATGCCACACCTGTTACATTTTCCCAAGATGCTTTTTTTTCTCCAGTACAAGTTCCTCCACACTTAAAAAGAAGATTCTGCAAAGATAAAGATATGAAACCAACTGATAACTGGCATACGCATGCAATAGAGGGAATCGGTAACGAATGCTCCAGGGAGTTATCTGTAAATACAGATACACACTCTCCAAAAAGGCAGCTCAGGTTCGGACCATAAGCTACTCAATAAAACTTGAGAAAGAAATGTCATTGGGTTTTTTTTTTGTCAGTTGAAGTAGGACAAATAGTATGAAAATAACAGATTTATTCTAAACAATTTCTTCATAGGAGAAGAAAGAAAAAAAAAAAAAATCAAAAAATCAGCCACACCAAAGTAACACAGTCTTCTGAAGGCCCAGTGCAAATGAAAGAAGCCATGAATATATTAACAGCATGTAGAAGTCTGCTGTAAAACTGAATAAAATTCAAGCAACTTTGTTCTGCAGATAAGGATTACAGCTGAACAGCCTGTTCAGTGCTCACTCAGATGTCACCAAAGGTACTCAGCCAAACTACTAATTGATGTAACTTCCTTGTTTTCTGCAGTGAACGTAATTAACTGGCCATGGAAATAGCTCAGGCAAAATCGTCGCCTCAGACTGCATTCAGCCAGAGCCACAGAAACAGCAGCTTGTATAACAGCGTATCATAAAGATGAAACGCTTGCCAGAAAGATGTTCTTCAGGACACATCAACCCCTGAGGTCACTGGTTTCACTTCAGCTTTCCGTTAGCCCCGTTCTCCTCCAGAGGCCAGGTAACGATGCAGAGAAAGTCAACCCACAACTCCCAGCAAGGGTGAAAATTTCCAGGAACGTGCCACTGCTTTTGGGTATGAAAGTCCCTCCGAAGAGGCACAAATTGCATGGACACCCTATGCGCAGACCATACACCCCAAGCGCTGCCAGTATAGGGTGAAGAGCCATCAGGTGAGTGGGAGCAAGACTGAGGTTGGCTGAAACCAACGGGAGATCCCTCGCTATCAGCAGGGACAATCCGGGATCCATCCTTGTGCTGGTACCATCAGTCACCCAGGAGTGTGGTAAGCTGGACCACAGGTTTCATTTAATCTTGCAAAATACAGGTAGGAAGGCTGTTCCTAGGGCGGGAGAGGGAGCGCCCAGCCGGGGGATGAAGGTGGGGGTGAGGCTGCACCCCGCAGCTCCCAGCCCATTGCCACACCTGAGTGCTTGAGATCAGCTTCACACCGTGTGCTCGCTTTTACGGTGGCGTTCCCAAAACACAGGAATGACTGGGACTGCGGCCATTTCTCAGCAGCAGTGGCAGACCCGAATCCGTCCCCTCTGCCTTAATGCAGCCCTTCTCACTTACCCAAGCATTAATTCCACTGCCTCTAATGCCTCCAGTTACTGAGCAGAAAATGGTTTTAAAAGCTCTTTTTCTGCTCTCAGAAACTCCAGCACCAAGGTGACAGAGCCAATGCTATTTACAGTAGATGTTTTATTTAGTTCCTGAGACCGCCCGCTCCCACCCACACTCCGTACGACAACATACTCTCCAATTAAGAATCCAGGAAAAATAACCTTCAGGTTATTGGTAGGATTTTTTCTCCCACAAACACAATGCCTGTACATGAAGCAGCAGAGCACACACAGTAAACCTGGACGGGACATTGCTCCCTGTAAGAGCAGGAGCAGGCTGACATATTTTTCTAGTGCTCCAGCACTAAGTGCACTTTCTGGCTCAAAAGTTCCCTATTGGGGCTGTAACAGCTTATTAGCAGTGTCATCTAGGGCTGTCCAAACTATGATTTATTAACGGTCCCAGAAGACATTTCACATTTCCACATGGACAAGAATGATAGTGCCACCAGTCAAAAAAACTGTCGGGCACCCCGAGAAGAGACAGAAGGTTCAGTTTTTCCGTCCCTCCCCACAGGCAGGCCGTACTGCAACAAAAAGAGGAAGAGGCGTCCGAGTCCGGTTTGTACAAGGTGTGGCTGCGCTTGCCACACTCTCCTCCCGCACAGCCCGAAGATGAGACATAGTGAGACATAACTTTCACATTTACTGGGCTAACACAGATCCAGATATTAACCAGAGGGAAAGCAAGCATGCTGAACGCATCGTTTATTGTATTTACCTAAACTCAGAGTCTTCACATGCACATTATCAGGAAAATTCATTTTACATCAAAAATATTCCCTTTTCCAACAAAAATGTGACAGAACTCACTACAGACAATGTGCTTAAAAAGTTTGACCTTTGATAATCCAGGAATTGTAAGGAATTTACTCATCCTTTATATAATTATGGAAAAAACTAAGCTAAATGCTTGATCTTACGCTGAAAACAATTCTCAGATTTATTTCTCTGTTTGGGAGAAGCTGGTTACCAGTGTGCACAAACAAAATTACAACTGTCTTTTCATACTGGCTGGATTCTTTTCCACTTTGCTCAGTGAGACTATTGCATGCTATCAATTTCTTTCCAAATACTGTGCT
The DNA here is from genome assembly GCF_000690535.1 of Cariama cristata. Taxonomy (NCBI): domain Eukaryota; kingdom Metazoa; phylum Chordata; class Aves; order Cariamiformes; family Cariamidae; genus Cariama; species Cariama cristata. The sequence goes on along the minus strand of NW_009624851.1, from coordinate 43,189 downwards.
GTATAGAAGACCTTACGTATTAAGGTCTGGACTAAACACTAGAATAGGGAATCAAGCTGAGCAAAGACAGGAAGATGTAGATGTTGCCCTTATTGGACGCTCTCATTTTGAGTTTCTCCAACACAGCTTCAAGGACTCTGAGTTTTCATGATTAAAATTCACAATAGCTTTTGAAAAATGCAGGGTTTGTGCAAATGAGGCTGGAGGTCTTACAGAGGGCAAAGAGCCGTGCTGCTTCCCTGATTAGCGTCCGAAATCCCAGATTCTGCTCCACAGGCATATGGCTCTACTTCCAGACTCTGGATCCCAGTTTCAAAAGTGAGGAAACAATTCCTGTTTGTTCTACTGCATCAGTAAACACACCATACTAAAGCAATTATCTAGGCTAGTTTCTGCATTTGTTTATTGCTTTCTTACCCTTTGATGCTTCTTGTCTTGATTTTAAGCTTTCTGTGCAGGATACTGGAGATGTCAGACCCTAATCAATACCAGCTAAAATAAATTCCAAATGGCTGGAGAACATCAGCAAGTGGATGCTACGTGCCAATCCTCCTGGAATATTTTTGGCGTGTGTAATTGTCTCAAGGTTTAGTGTATTGCGTTATCTGTACTCTTGTTTGCAGAGGAAGGTGTGGTGGAATGTACTGTTCAAACAGAGACTGCTGTCCTCCATCCTGAGATAACGAAGCTACAGAAACGATTTGTGGTGGTGCAGGTAGCTGCCAATGCAATACGCAAACGATGATGCAAGTGCAGATCCAGCATTCTCACCGGGTGGTTCCTGCACCCTCCCCACCCGAACAGCTGCGTAAGGTCTGTTTGCATTTTTCAAAACCTGGAGTGAAAAATGTAAATGAATCACGCAGCAAGAGTCACACGGCTGGTCTGAGCCTCACCGCTATTTGACACTGAAAATTAAATCTTGGCAGGCAGATACGAAGATTTAAACAGAGGTGGCACGGTTGCTGTGTGAATCCTCAAATAACAGGGAATGTTGGTCTCGGTTATTCCTGTATGAATAACATCTGCTACCTGCAGCAAACATGTCAAACCTAGTACCTTACTGAAGTAAATGATCTGGCATAGAGAGAAACATGTTTTGAGCAAACTGTAGCTGACAGACATTGAGATCAGTTACCTCCATCCACACAGGGTACTTCTACGTGCACCAGAGTCTCCTTACCCTCACAGATGCATTTAGAAAGCTCCCTCGCTTGCCTTATTGCACAGACACTACACTGTGGACCATATGTTCGAGTCATTAACCAGAGTCTTAAGCCATGGAGCTTCCACTAATAGGAGTGCTTGATGACAAGCGATTACACAGTCGCATCCTCATGTAGCCTTAGGTCTTAGCTAAAGACCCGTATTTCTTTGAAAAGATTGCTTTAAATTAGGTAGTTAAGAGCATAGCCATCATCTAAGGAACTGAAGGAAAAACCGATACCCAGCCATTTCCTGACACCCAGTCTTCCTCTCGTGCAGCAGCATTTCTCACTACAGGGATTTTCTTACTCACCACTCCCTTGTGCTGGTATCGAGGGGGCTCTCTTGGCATACTCAAAGAAAGAATTTGACCCATGTATTTAAATTCATTTTAGACATTCCCCTAACCAAAGAAAATCCAAGTCTTATCTATCCTAGTAAAATCAAGTACGTCCAGGAGCATTCCTGAGCAGTGGGGTGCAATTAACACCACAGCTAAAACTGCTGCAAGGTTTCCCAGGGTGGACTTGGCCTTCTCCAACCAGCTGTCCTCCACAACCCCCCAGCATGCTCCAGGGAAGGGAGCAGGGATGTTCCAGGCCTGGGGTCGGCAGGCAGCCTGCACGCAGCCACCTGCATCCGCCGGCTGTGTTTACTAGCACAGATACCGGCCAGCTGGCCACAGTGCCCGGGAATGTTCCTCAGCACATCTAATTCACCGTTACCGAGACGGTCCAAGGGGCCAGAGAATATGTAGTGCTCTGTGCCTGTGAGATTCAGCAGCAAGGAGCATGCTGCTGGAAGCACTCGGCATCTCACCAGCAAGGAACCTTTGAAGAAGCCTTCCTTTGATTCCTACTGAAACCAACAGGAAGATATTTTAATGGTGTCTGGAGCCAGCTGAAGCAATAGATTACTTTTTTTTTTCTTTAATGCGTAAAAAGGCATTTGCGGTGCTGAATCCTCCGTCCTCAGTTTTGCTGCACTTCAGTTGAGCCAAGGATTCACCAAGAAACCACCCAAAACCAAAATAAAAACCCCACAATGAATACTAATAAACACTTACAAGTCTCTCTCCTGAAAGAACTTCCAGAAGTTTGATGAGCATCCTTCCATCGCGAAGGTCAGTGTACAAATCTGTAATTCTGCATGATACGCGTGCCAAGTGGGAATTAACCCACTTAGTGAAAGTCTTCTTCTGAACTGCCTCACGTTCATCTGTTAGGAAAACAACACAACGTTACTCAAAATAAACCACAGTTCATGTACCTACATGAAAATGTGATGTTCAAACATGTCTAATAATAAATGAAAGGTATGGCTTGTCTTAGCAGAACCATTGAAGAAATTGGGACTTTTCACTGAAAATCCACCTTTCTTCCTATTTTATGCCATTTTCTAACGTCAGTGGCAATTTTACTGAGTTACTATCTATGGAATAAGTCTGAACTATAGACTGCAGTTACTTGCTGCTCAGATAAGCAGCTTTCTCAAGGTGTAAAGAGGTCTGTTGTAGAGCTACAATGTAAAAGCCCCTTTGGACTCATCAAACTGTCCAGTAATTTGATCAAGAGTTATCTTCCACCTCCAGAAGAATCAGCCAACTTCTGCTCTTGAATACCCACACAAATCCACAACAGATCTCCTGAAATACCAGAAGTCACTTTGGATTAAGATAGGTACAAAAGAAACCAAAGCTTCCCGTTTACTTTTTCTGCATCTTATTACAATATTTATTTGCAGATTCAACATTTGTAACTGTGTTTACACAATGTCAAGATGAACTTTTCCATAACTGCATGTTTGAAGTAGATTTGCATTTATTTAAAGCCATAGAAAAACAGGTTCTTTCCACCTTCCCTTCCCAGACTCTTTCACAACTGTTTATACACAAAAACAGTGGCTACAAGAGCTCTCTTAATGCACAGGCTCACTACAGTCCACATTAATTCAGAAACTCCTAAACAGCTATCCGCCAAGCTGAGAACTCTCAGACAGAAAGTATTATACATCTTTGTGGTCAAATTCTTTTGCCAAGGGCTTTGGATGAAGCCCTTCCTTGTTAGCAAAAAGTCATTTCACTGAGCTGGGAACGACTACAGACCAAATTTGTCAAAACGCAGGTGCTCAAACTTGGACTCCAAAGTCCATAATTAGACATACGAATGAAAGCGGTCTGCTTTTCCACGCAGCTGAGCATCTAAGCCTCCCATCGGTCTCTTTAAAGTTGTTGGTATGTTCAGAAACAGGACATGAAGACCGGCAAATCCTAAACCAAAATGTAACATGTCCAGCTCTGAAAACTCCAAGAACGTTGCTTGAAACACAGAACACATTAATGATGGTGCAGATCAACGCAGAGTTTGTATCTGACTACCCAGGGTTTCAGCGGATGCTGTCCTTCAAAACGAAGGATGTGTCCCCTTCCTGGTAGCACAGCGTGGCGGGGGCATGATCCCAGCACGTTCATAACCAGTTACAGCCTCCACACCCGCCGGACCTCGGGGACAGCAGCAAAAGCCTGATCTCTGTGACAAGGAATGATAAAGAAGCTGAGGCTGACAAGGATAGGAAGTTCGGAAACAAGTAAATGAAAAAAAGACAGAAAAAAAAGAAATCATGTAGCAGAATGGTGGTAAGGAGGAGGAATCTGACAAGAAGTGGGAGAGCAGACCAGCACTTTGGTGGCGGTTTGCCCACTGACATAAACCCCACCCTAAGATTTCAGTTCCTCCCATATATTTCTGTCCTGCCCATGTGGTAGGACACGACCGAAGCTAATGCACTGAAGCTGTCCCATTTGTAACAGCTTTTACCTACCTATAAGGCGTGAAATTAAAAAATGGGGCTTGGAAAGATGTAGAAGGTGGGGTTTGTGATAAAACGGTCATATGCTTTCAATGAATTGACAGTTTGCATTAGTCTTGTTTGTCCTCACTCTGTATGAAGCAGAGGATCGCTACGATATAGGAAGAGAACAGGAAATTAGCAATAACCGCAGTTTGCTTTCCAGTGCAGAGAGGAGCCAACAGCAGTTTCTCAAAAGCAGCAGTGCCTGCCCCCCCGCAGCTGCCCAAACCTCAGCCCCTCGCTCTGCCCCGGACCCCGCCGACGCCACGTGACGCACGGGCCCTTTACTGCCAGAACATCACAGCATCAGCAGCACCGGGCTCCGCTGCACGTCGTTAATAAGCACCGGGCAAAGAGTGCACAAGGAAAAGGGCCAGCTGGTTAGAAAGCCCCAACCTTGTCGTGGCAAGGCAACACTAGACAAAGAATTGTTATCTTTGCAGTCAAGAGCTGCAGCATCTCCTATCCATGCTGCAATTCGTACCAGTGGCATTAAAACATAGCTGGTTCAATCTTGGATCAAAGAAGAAAAAACCCAATGCATCTGACTCGTGGAAATAGTTGTCTATCCAAGTAACGATTTAAATATAGCGTCTACTAACCTTATATATATATTTCATGAACTATTTATAGTAAGCTCCTGGGAATGCTGTATCTGCTTGTCCAGAAATCCATGCTTTTAGTTGAAGTATTTTTTTAAATGAGTCACAGAAGAAAAACCTTGCAATAGTTGGTACTTTTAAAAGAAAATTCCAACAGAAATTACCACATCTCCCTTCACCAGCTTAAACAAGCCCCAAAACAGCTCAGCAAGTTTGTTTATTTAATCACTGTAGTCTCTATACAGAAGCACAACATTGAGAGATCCCTGTGGTTACATTCATTCCAAAGAGAAATGCAGATGTATGGGATCCTAAAAATAGAGTCGGATATAGAAAATATTATGTAAAACAAAAAAGCTATCAAGTATCATCATGAAGCCATCCATTAAAAAAATCTTTGGTCAAAAGTCACGGTTATCAACAATCCTCCCACTCTGGGATCACAGTAAAAGTAACGTGTGGGCAAAGAACACCCATATAGGTTTAGCAAAAGAAGATGAAGGGTCAGAGCCTAATTTTCAACAGGTTAAAGACATGGTGTGGGAAATACAGTGATATGCCAAGTCAGGTTGTGAAAACTTTAGTGCTGTTGTAACAATTGACACTGGCTTAGGATCTTCTGTGGTTGAAAGCAAGTCAAAGGAAATCAACAGATCAGCCGGCTCCAGGCAGCCCTTTTGGGGGGGGAAGATGGGTCCCTCCTGCAGACAGCACCGACGTGGCCCAGGGGTCACTTTCCCCAAAAGGTTTCTGCACCCCAGCATGACCGGTGGCCCCAAAAGAGAATACGCAAGTACATTCTTCAGGCAGTGGGGACTCAGGGAAAAAAAACCCTGAGAAAGTTCCAGTGAGTCCTTTTCTTCCGTATTGCCTCAGCATCCTTAGCTGCACTGAATTATCAGTGAGGGAGAGGATGGGAACACAGCCCCCAGGCTCTCCCAGTCTAGCTGGAGGGCCTGCGTGCTTCGGTAGCTGACGCTTGGTGCCGTTACGCGTGTTTTCTTCAGCCTAGTTCAAAGGCAGTTGCTGCCTCTCCCCTTCTGCCTTCCCGTTTCCTCTGTCTTGCTCTCTGTTGTCCTCAATTTCCTGTTGACAGCGAGAGGTTGAAGGGCTCAGTTGGTTTTTCTGGCTCCTCACCTCCGCACCCACCCCACGCTTGCTCTCGTCTGTGCTCCTCTCACCTGATCCCCACCCATCCTCTGCGGCATCGTCCTCCTCCCTGCTCGCCCTACTGGATAAAAATAGTGTGCAAATCTCTACTGTACTGAGACTACAGCTGCGATGGTTTCAGCGCTAACTCCACACGCTGAGCCTACCATTGGCTTTTCACATGTGTTTGAGCAAACCTCACTGCTGCAGCCATTAATGGCTTTTTGTTTTCTTCCCGTCTCGCCTCCTCCTCTCTGATTCACAGCAAGAATGGCCAAAAGCAGAGAAATCCCTGGGTGCAGTCTGCAGCCCCGTGGGAAAACCCTGTGGCACCACACGAGCGCCAGGCCCCCACCTACCCACTGCCAGCTTTTAGGGACAACTGGCAACTTATCTCACAAAAATGCCCCCAGAGAGACACAGCAGCTCTTTCAGTCTCCTAATGGGCCGGTCACCCAGGAAGGCCACTCTTCATCATGCACTTGGCAGAGGCGAAGTGCAGCTCTCTAATTCCCCACTGACGCTGTTAGCGACAGAAACACCAGAAGGGAGAAGGCACTGCCGTTCTTACCCCCGCATCGCTTCGCTCCTGTTCTACTCCCACAACGTGGGAATGCAAAACAAGCCTGTTTTGAAAGTTGTGTGACTGGCGTTGATCATGTTAAAACCTCTCCTGATTATTTCTACATGGTGTTTCACAATGAGTGCAGGTTTTTGCAACGCTTTTACCAACCCTTTCAAACTGATAAACTGTTATTTTTCTGCTCGGGGGTTTCAGGTTAAAACACGCACAGAATTAAAACCAATTAATTTTGGTTATACATTTCAGAGAAAGAAGCACACATACAGAAAAGTGGTACTTACAGCTCTGACAATTCAGCTAAGCACATAACACAACTATGATGCTTTTAGCATGCAGTGCTGTGTAAAAACCTACACGCTAAGGGCCAGCTGCATCCATGAGTGATGACACCAGGGATTTAACATCAGCGACGGACCCTGAAGTGCTATTTATGAATCTCATGTGATCACTTTGACAAATGTCCTTCATACTTTCAAAAACAGAGTTTTAGATTTTAAAGATTAATTAAAATGAGAGGATATGGGTGGAGCTCCAAGTGTCCTACAGCTTGTGAAAACATTTGTTTCCCAAGGGTAAAGAGAAAAGCGCAAGATGCAAAACATGCACAGCAGGAAAACGGAAGCTGCTCTAACAGCAGTATCGATAATAGAGAATCCAACTTATCTTGAAGCAACACTGGGAAGGAAATTTCCTTTATGCGGAAACCCCCATGACAATACTACTAGCATACAGTGGCTTGCAAACTCCAGCTCTGTGATTGTGATAAATCAAGGACTGACTTTGTTTAGGAGTTTAGTAAATAAACTGGAGTTTGTGCACTGAAATTCATATAAACTAGGGCTGGACAGGATCATAAGGAGGCATCTAGCCCCTTCCCCACTTGAGCAGAGCCACTTGTTCCTCTTCTAATTTGATGAGAAAAAATCCTGACAAAAACGTAGTCAACTTTCTGAAAGACCAGAGCGTCGGTCGCACACACCATCCTCCCTCTGTCACACGCTCAGCTCCGCTGACTGAACTCAATAAGGCTGTGCCAGAATAATGGTGAATTTGTCTTAATAACTGCCCTGGAAAACACATGGCTGTGGGAGCCAGCTGAGAGAAATGTGGGCCCCCATGACCCCTTTGCTACTCCCACATGCCAGAAAGCGTTATCAGCCCCTGTCCCTGTGCAGAACCACAGCACTAACTGCTACTGTGGCAAAAGCCACCTGTGCAGTTGCCTGTTTCTAAAACACCTTGAGGACGATCTGCTCCCTTCCATACCGGTCAAACCACATTTTCAACAAACTGACCTTGAATCTGTTTTAAACTGAATGGCAAATATGTTTGGCGTACACCGCTGCCAGCCCAGCACAGGTAAAATGATCCTCAGCGTGCAACAGCTCCTGCCAGCCCCTGGATGGCAAAGGTCTCCGCAGCCGATCAGGTAAGCAGCAAAGGGGGTGCTTGTAAAGGAGCTGAAATGCTACTGAAGGAAAGAGAGAAACTAGAGCACAAAAGGAAAGGTGAAAGGAGCACCGAGTGTCCAGGACCGTGGCCGGGTGCTCGGTGCGTGCGCAGTCGCCTTGGGACAGCCCAGCCGTCAGAGACCCCGAAATCCTCCCTGCCGAGCCCAGCCGGCGTGCAGCTTGCTCTGTGCATGATCAATGTTTTTGGATCCCTGTAACACCTCCAGTAAGACACGTTAAGGATGAGTTTTAAACCCTAACTCCAAATGCTCTGCCTCCTGCAGGTTTACATCTTTTTCGATTTCCATGCTGAAAGTAATTTTTCCAGCTCAAAACTATTATTTTTTCACTATAGCAACAAACACAGCCAGCGTGCGCCC
>NW_009624851.1:16432-34937 GCF_000690535.1 Cariama cristata | reverse complement strand
TACACGAAGCATTGCTAAACACACTGACTCAGAGATCAGCTGAGCATTGCTCCAGGCGCACCACTTTTGCTGATACCCAATATTCACAGCTTCCCAGAACTCCCCAGATCATAACGTAGGTTAATCATGCAAAGAGAAAACAGAGCTTCCTTTCACAGCACAACATTCCTGTTACTGTAGGTTTTCAGGGCGCAGGGTACCATTCTATGTTTTCTCGAGGATGTCAGCATATGGAGTTAAATGGCCAGTAATATTCACAGTTTCACAAATTCCAGCCGTGCCTGGAAGTTTTTCAATTGAGAAAGGTGCCTGAGAGAAGGGCAGATCAGCTACTGGGACCAGAATGGGGTGATCAGACAAGATTTTATCAGGAAACAACATGAATACATGTACTGCAATAGTCCTCACCATTTGTTATAGTCACAGAAGGCCAGTACTGGACACGAAATAACTCTAATACAGGTCTAACCTCTGTTGTTTCAGGCAGGCTTAAACACAGGCTTGTACAAACTAACTCCACTAAACCTGGCCCAAGGGCGGTACACAGACCTCTCAGCGGATCTGACCAGACCAAGTAAGAGCTCCTTTGGTCACCGCCCCAGTAGTGCCTTGAGAAAAGCACAGTGCTGATGGCTCCTGGTCCTTAAATGTCCTGTCCAAACCGAGGGCTGCATGCTCAGAGGAAGGCTGGGGACTACCAGGAGCCCCGGCCTGCGATCCATGCTGGAGAAGGAGGCTGAGGCTGGGTTTCGGGTGCTCCTGACAGCCTAGCAGGACCACAGCCTGGAGCGAGACCCTCGGCTGGGACCCTCCGTGCGACTGCCTGCCTGTGGGGCTGCGTGGCAACACAAATCAGTCAACTGATGCAACACTAAATATAACCCAACAGGGAGAAACACACCTCTGTGTATCTGCACCGGATCAGCTGAGGAGAGAAACATCTGCTTGGATAAACACCCACGAAATGATGGCCTTTGCACATGGTCCCCATACACGCTATATTAGTACGTGTGGCAATGAGAAGCCCAGAGAGAACAGTGCATAAGCACACACAGGCACAGAGAGTCTAAATTAAAATGTATTGGAATCCATCAACAGGGAAGAAAATGCTGGAAGGAAGGAGGATCATTCAGGAGGAGGACTATTAGGTGTCTGTAGAAAAAAGGAAATAAAACTAGTTTCTCTTAATGTTCAAGTGTCCTATGACTACCTCCCCTTTAACAGTAAGGCAATAAAACCGAACCGTGCTGGTTTTGTCCAACTGCAGATAACGGGTCAGGACTGAAAACAGGAGTTGAAGAAAATGGAAAAAAAGGAGTTTAATGTAGAAAACAGAAGTCCCTAACACACACACGCAGAGGCAAGCAACAGCCTAGAATAAAACCTGCAGAAAGCTAAACGTACATCTTATACAGCAAACACAATACAAGTGGGTCCAACGCTTAGAAACAACAGGTGAACTTTAAAAAAAAAAAAAAGGCACCGCCTCAATTTTTAGTTCAATCTTGCGGACAGTCTAACATGGAGCAATGACTGTAGTTGCTGGGTTTGATGCAAGTAGGATGTATTTGTTATGGTTATGCTATGGCACAAAGTAATCTGTGGAATGGCTTCCCCATCAAAAATGGTGAGGCTATGCCAAAGCTTCTACATGCTTGAACACGACTTAAACGAGAACTTGAATGCGAATGTTAAAGATGACAAAGCAACGAGGCAATTTTGTTCATGTTGTTTAGCTGGTGATTTTCATTAGAAGCAAAATCCTTGCTGCTTTCCTGACTCTGCTACACAGAGACTAATTGTTCAGAAGTCAGGGGCGTGTTCAGCAATCCATTCTCTTTTACTAGGAAGCACCAGCCAGCTTCTAAATCCTATTAAATATCTACCCTTCTCTATTAAACATTACAGCATGTGACTACTTTCACTGCTGAAAATGCTCTGAAAAGAAAAAAGGGAAAGCTACATAATGCAGTATGTGGAAAAAAACAATTCTGCTGCTTTCTCTCTTTGATGTCACTAAACCCCACTCACACAATAAATGATGCACAGAACAATGTCCGGTAGCCAGCCAGGCATTACGGGGTGCGGAAGGGCAGGTCCATTCATTGTCTTTATTTTTACACAGAGTTTATGGCATTTTGGTGTCAGCAATACAAAAATAAACCTCCTGAAAGCCAGCTTCGGATTCACGTAGAAGAATGATTATGTTCATCTGCAAAAAGTTGCTATAAAGTCTCCCAGAGTAAACAAATGAAACATAAAAGTCATCTGGGTTTAACAGATTAAACTGGTGGAAGAACTCAGCCTATTTCTTTATTTCCTTTTTTTTTTTTTTAATTCAGAAGACAAAGATGACATATTTAAGCAGATTTAGAGAGAATATGTGCTCAGCTTTTTTTACATTGGTGCAAGCTATGTGAACTGCTTGTATAACTTTCAGGAAAACTGGAACGCAAAATTGTGTAAATACCTCCGGCATCATGCCCAGCCCCCTGCTATGGAAAACACCCCGTCACACAGCTCACTTCATAAACATTAATCGTTCACCTTTTTTTGCCTGGTACTGTAGGATATCAGCTGACTTCTTGTCCTTTTGTATGAAATGCAAAGCAGCTACAGAAATGCAACCTTTCTAGTGGATGATTAAAACGGTTTAACACTTCTAGGTGCCACTCCTGGAAACGCCAACACCCATCTTCAGCTTTAAACACCATCATCTACCCTGGTTTAAATATAATAACCGCTTACATTATTGAAGTCCATCATGAGAAAAACATTCAAGAGTACCAAGGCCTGATCCCCAAACTGTATTTGGAGAAAGATGTTACAAAACCATTTTTACAGCAAAATAGCAAAAGTACAGTTGAATAAAGGAATTACTTTATGGCCTAATGAGCATGCAGTATAGAGTTCAAACAGATCGCCTTTAAAAAACGGCATGAAAAATACCTCAATGCTGTCAGCATTTATCATAAAAGGACACATATGCCTTATGGCTGATTTGATGTTAGTGGTTTACACTTGATGCCATTTTTTCTCTTTGCATAAGAGACAAATCACTTCATTAAAAGGAGCATGGAAAAAGCATCGGCCTCTCCCAGGACACTGACTGTGAAATTCCCACAGAAGAACAATGAAAACCTGAGGTCACTGCACTATTTCAAGTACACAACATCTTGTGGGGTCTTTGCAGTTTCCTTTAAAAAACATTATGAGCATAATGCAGGGAAGTGCCAGGTTTGTTTGGTTTGGGTTTTTGGGGTGCTTTTGTTTGGTTGGTTCTGTTGTGTTCAGGGGATTTTTTGTTTGTTTTTGGTTGGGCGGGGGGGTAGTGGTGTTATTTTCCACACTTGCCCAAACCCCTGTCTGACGAGCAGTGTTAGCAAGGGTGAGAGCAAGGCTTGGCACGGGCAGAGAACATGCCAGGGACTTTACTACATAAGGTCCATCTCACTTCTTCCCCTGTTCAGCAAACCCAGCAAAATGAATTTTTACAGTGGACTCCCACTTGCCTATAGGAGGAAAAACAAGGATAGGAAGGAGGAGTTGGGTTGGGTTGTTTTGTTTTGTTTTTTTTTTTTTTTATGATTTCTGTTGCTCTCTTTCCTTTCAGCACTCCTCCCTCTCCTCTGCAGCTGCAGGTAACGCAACAGTTCTCCCACAAGATTACTAGCACTCTCCTATTTCTACAACCAGACTGGGGCCAGACTGGGATCCTCCTTATCTAGGTATTTGGAAATACAAAACTGTAGCTGTTAAGCACCATCCTGGAGGAAGGAGACCTGCTGGTGGTGCAAGGTGGGATGTAGCCAAGCGAGGGCAATTCTGGTGGGATATCAAGAAGAAAGCTGGCACCATGAGGGTGTTCAGACATCAGATCCCCCACAAGCTGTGGGATCTCCATCCTTAGGGATATTCAGATCTCAGCAGGACAAATCCCTAAGCAACCTGATCTAACATTGACCTTGGTTTGAGCAGGTGTGCTGGACCAAATAAACTCCTCTTCCAACCTAAACTATTCTGTGATTCTACGAATTTTAGCAAGCTTAAACAAGAATAGGCCAGAAGACTGAACTGCTAGTATGCCTATGTAATCCCACCAAGGGATTTCAGAGAGCTGTGGGATCTTTTCTTTCACCTGAGGCACAAGCTGAGCCACTATATGGAGAGAAAAGTCGAAGCTGTGGTATGTTTTGACCATGCTTCTTTAAAAACTCATTGCAATCAGAAAGAAGAATAGATGAAGGAAATGCCAAACCTTTGTTGGTTTCATGTTTAAATCTAATTTTGCTTTAATGACAGAAAAGCATGAATAGAAAATAAATAAATCTATGATGAATGCATTTAATCCTTTCAAAATATTAAATCTCTGTGCTAAGAGATGCTATCATTATACTTAATTGCTGGTAAATTATAACTTTCATTATCACAGAAGTATTTTAAATGGAAGAACATGTATTTAAACAACAACTGCGTTGATCATGGATTAATAATAGCTGATTTCATAGCCTTGCTGAACAATGTGTTTAGTTCATCCAGTTTCCATGGTCATGCAATAATTTACTATTGTTAATTGCATGCTATATTGCGGAGCCAAGACGCGCTATGCTGTACTGACAGGCTGCCAAATAAAAGCAGTAACACCTTAGGTAAGCCAGGCCATGGCTCAGCAAGCCCGAGATCCAAGCTAAATCCCACAGGTGAAAGCTGAATGAGTAACAGCAATAAAAATATTGTAGATTACAATAAAAATTATTTGTGTAACTGAAGGAACCATGGTATTTATAACATATAGCTATTTCCAAGAAGAGTGTTTTAAAAATGCATGAATTTTAATGAGATTTGAAACAAACTGCTAATAAGAAGCATTAGAGGAAAAATCCTTAATCTTCTCTGGCTCTAATCTGCAAACCCATCATGCAGAGCTCCAGCTGAAGTTCTGGTAGTGTTGTCTTTTGAAAGTGGTAGAATTGATGCTTCACCTGTTACCTTGTCTAAAAAAAGCTCCAGAAAACTGAACCACAATGTAAACTTTAACACACACATTCCAATCAGTCACTCTGTATATTAAAGTTCTTTTTTTAAGAAATCCATGTGGTAATTACAATTAAAAAAAAAATCATCTTTCTTTCCATGCCATACCTGCTTTCTTGGGACTTCTGAGGTACAAACAAGTCGCACATAAATTCTAATTCCTCACCTCAAAATTTTCCTGCTGGTCTGTGTGATTCCGATCCAAAGGTCATTTTCTGATCTGCTTTTGTGGGACAATGCAGCATGTTTAAGCAAAATCATTTTAGCCCTTGGAGTTATGCAAGAGTGGGGAAAAAGATACCTTTCCAGCAGTCTTTCCTGCCCATGTAATAACTTTCAAAGTAGTACCAGGAAAAAAAAAAAAAACACCAACACACAACAAAACCACACTCAAAACTTTGTTTGAAACTCTTTAAGATCTCTCTGAGATTTAAAAGGTGATGCAAATTTGAGGGAATTAGCTGGGTAAAATTATACTTTTATCCAGAAACATCACTTGTTTTTCTAGTCTTAAAAGTAGACTTGTGAGTCGTACTGATTGTGCAATGCATTGACTATGCAAACTGAAAAGCTCTGCATGGATACAAAGGTGCGGCTTCTGTTGAAGTTATCCTTGAGAGCTCCCAATAATTTACCTTCACTTACTTTCTTTAATTTTTAGCACACTGAGAAAATTAAGTGCCAAACATCATCAGCTTAGTATAATCAATATAAGAAGCACCCAAACACTCCTGATAAAAGTCATTTCACTGCTGCCTCCTTAACCATGTTGCACGTGGGCTCTGTATTCTGGGCTTTCCCCTCCCTCAAAACGGGACACAGTGGTGGTGGTGTCTTTTTTATTTAAAAAAAAAAAAAAAGACTATGAAAAATGGCAATTAATAATGGAAGCGCAGAGCACAAGAATGTCTACAAGCCAAGTGTCTGATTAAGACTCGCAATTGTCTGTTATTGTAATATTACTGTCATTAACAAACAATTTTTAATTATTTTAATTAATAACAAACATAAACAAACAAAGGTGTTGGTTAAGTACAGAACTATCGCACATTTGCCTTACATATGCAGACAGGCTCTTTGAACTAAGACTACTTGTGTGTTTATACCCATCTTACACACCTTCATAGCCAAATCACACAGACACACATGTACACAGGTATGAAAACGCATTTATGGCATCTTACACAGATTGCGTGTGCCTTATTTGTGTGCTCCTGAAGCCTAGGACATGCCAACTCACTGACTTTCAGGTCCCCAAACTTAGGGGCATATTTCAGCCTCACTCAAATACACAAGATGTTAATGCATAAGAAAAAGCTCCATGAATACTCTTCTGGTCCACAGTGACCTGCAGCTGGTGCCAGGGAAATGTTTTTAAACTTGGTAACAGGAGCTAAACCAGAAGGGAAAGCTGACTTACGCAGTACGGAAAACAAAAGGTGCTCTGGCATTAGGTAGTTCACAAACATACATTTGAAAACTGCTAGGAACCGGTTGGATCGGCCACGCTCATAGAGCCTGGAGGAGAGGTAAAGGACAGCCCTGTACCCAGCCCACTGAAACGGAGACTGCAGAGATCACACCACCCTATCCAGTCATTTTAGTCATTCAGGAAAAACAGGAGGAAGAAGTTCCCTCTCAGCTGCTGTTTTATTCTGCGTTGCTACAACCAGCAGGTGTTTGTCCCAGCTCTGCCATCCCCAGCCTGGAGAGAGCAGCTCTCCTGGAGCCAGTGCAGAACTATGCTCCATCCCTATGGAGGATGCCACTGCCAGGACATGCTGCACGGCTAAAGATTTTACATATCAGATGTCCTTAAATGTTGTCTGTTATCCAGGACAACTTGCAACTGCTTTTATTTAGAAAAAAAGTATCTGCAGCGAGGAACTGGCTGGAACACGGCTGGCCCCAGGCGCAGAGGATACACAAGCATCTTTCAAGTGACACACAGCATCATTAGCATCAACGTGCTGGCAAATAACAGTCCAAGTCACCTCTTAGAAGCAAATGTTCCAGTAAATGAGGATTTATATCATGGGGATTTTATAATATACCCTATCAGGCACCATTATTAACATACTTACTTTGGGGGAGAGAGAGAGTGAAGCATTTAATAAGGTGAGCAGCAGCCGGTTTATGGAAAAAATGTGCCATAACTTCCCTGTCTTGCTCTGCGAACTGCGTCCGCAAGGACTTAGGCAACAGCTATGAACAATCATGTCCAGATGCAACCAGCACATAATCTGCTCTTAGAGGCTGACGGATTACCAGCACACCTGTAGAAGTGACAGCAGCCAGGACATCACCTAGGGAACAGCCAGGAAATTGTCCACAGGCATTGCCAATTTTCTAAAATGCCTTCCTTGAGCTAGGAGTGAAACACACCTTCCTGTTATCAGGTGAGGCCATGAGGATGAAATGCAACTCGGGCCCCACAGGGTGAACGAAGCCTGTGAAGACACAGAGAGGGAATGGGCTACTGAGAAAGCAAATACAGTTCCCACAGCCATAGCTAAAATAGTTCCTGATACTTTTTGCTTCTCCTTTGGGTTCAAGATTAGAGCCGCCATCCAATTAAGGCTTCATGCACTGAAACAAAGAACCACCACGTACCCCATGGCTTTCACCAGCCCCTCCAGGCCCTGCGTGCAGGGGCACAGCACAGCCCCCTTGATGCAGGGGGCAAGAGCAGGCTCACTCACCTGCACCGTGGGTACAGACACTGCCGTCCCAAGGATTTACTGTTATTGAAACAACATGAGACACTGAGCATTTAAAGGAAAGGTTAACGCAAATTATTGAACTCCCCATGCATGAGAGTAACGGAAAGGTCAGAAGTTCAGAACGCAGCCAACATCTGATGTTTCTAGACACCTCCCCTACTTATTCAGAGCCTTACTTAATTGCTATTCCATAATGGGTATTACTCATGTTAAATTGCAATCAAAGAATAGTCACATCCACAATTTCAGAGCAGTCTCTCATTATATTGCCAGACAATCTGAAAAAGCTGAAAAGAGGAACACACCCTGAAAAAAAGGGCCATTGCACTACCAGAGTAAGTCTAGTTTCCCTGGAAATAACTGTGGAAAGACACTAAACTAGACTCAGAATTAATTATTACCCAAAGCAAATCATAGTTAGTTGACTACAGATGAGGCAGCCATGTTTTCACTTTCCTCTTTTCCTGGCACCAAATCATAATCAGATCATATTTTCAAAAACTGGAAACACTACCTGGACAAAATGAGTACTAAGAACTTGAATTTTGGGGGGGTTTTGGAAAGAGAAGGCTGAACCCAACACATGGTATGCATACGGAGAAGCTGAAAGCAAGGAGGAGTCATTATTTGAGAAGAGTGAAGGCGCAGACTTGGATTTGAGAGACAAAAATACCACAAGTGAGTCCCTCGGCACCGTACTGTTGTGTAGTTTCGTCGCCTTGAACAGGGCTGCCTTGGTTTGGATTATCCGAGAAGTGGGCTCTGCATATTGGCTGATTTTCTGAAGAGTTTGCCAAGCCATTAAGTTAAATTTAGGTATCTTTACTAGACCATAGGATTTTTCCTGAGAAAAATCTGGGCAGTCATCATTTATTTTGTTCAGATAAACTCTTAAATCTCTTTGTAACAACACTTTTTTTTTCGTTTAATCTTTGCAGGCATAAGGCCACCCCTTGCTTGTGATTGGCGCGCTGTGGTAATACAGATAATTTTTCTACCTTGCCACCATGCTTTCTTCACTGTCTCTTTGGCATATATACATTCTACTTGAAAACTCAGTTCTTATAGAACTAAAACAGCCAAGACAACTTAAAGAAACCAACCCCCAAACCAAAAGAAGCCTCAGAAACATACACCTGGCCATTTGGACAATATCCAAGGCAGAGAAGTTTGCAGTCTCTGCAAGGGACAACAAATAGGATTCCTGTGCAATGCCATTTGGGATGATACTTTTTCTGTTTGCTAACACAGGAATTATTCAAAACCTGCAAATGAGAAATCGTATTTATGACCTCCTGCCCGCCCCGCCCCCCCCCTTAATATAGTTTTACTAAAAACAGTGAAGGATTGTGCATTCTATCAATGACCTGTCAAACAGAAAACGGACCCTGTCCGGTGTACGTTTGTTCTGTACGTGTAACTGGGCCTGTGCTTTCGAGAGTTCCAGCTCATATTTTTATGAACAAACCAAACTTGACTGAACATGGAATTATCAGTATTTCCAGTTATCTCATGAAAAGGCCACTTGATAATGCCAGATCCTTCACAAGACCTTTGAAAAGCCACAAATGTGGCGCCTAGACCATGCCACTGTGACTGCCTGCGTGTCTGCTTAACTGTACTGTTCCCCTCAAAAGCTGAAGGGCCTTTTTCTTTAAGCTCCTTTCTAAGGGAAACAGTGGGGCATTCAGCACGGCTATGAGACTGGTTAATATTATTTTGGCTACAGTAGTTCTCTTTCAACAAAGGAGGCTCTCAGCCCGGGATACCCTCGTTCCAGCAGCAAGTGTACAAGGTCTTTTGTGTTAACAGGGGCTCTCCCGGCCATCGCGACCTTAGGCTCCACATCAAAAGTCACAAGCATGAGTGCTCACCATCCCTCTTCTCTCTTCGCCTCTGAAAGAAACGCAAGGATTCAGCTACATGTGCTTTTAGAAGCAGCAAGCAATTCTAGGTTCACATGCCCTCCTTAATTACATGCAGGCTGTCAGAGAGGACAGTAGGGCCAGAAATACTTCGGGTGCTAATTATGTTTCGCATGTGAAGGAAATTACGTGTTCAAAGCGGAGTTAAGAGTAAGACCCTCCTCTCCAAAGCATCCCTGCTCCCAAAGGGGTGGGGAGCACTCATGTTATCCTCTGCCGCTGTGTGCCAGGTCACCACCTTACTCTTGTACAGAATTTCACAACTGCTGGAATGCAGAGTAATCCACAAGTTTCTTACTCTCTCCACGAACGACCCTTTACTTTGAAAGGACAAATTTTGAGTTGGGAGGGGAGTTGTTTGCCTAATACTTATTAAATAATTTTCACCTTTGGAGCCGTTAAGTCACTTAGACGACGACACTGGGAAAATGACCATTGCCTGCCAGCCCCAGATACAAACTTCCACATGAAATTCCAGATTTGATTTCTTGGGGGAAGAGCAACGCAGATTCTAAACCCCCTTATTTATTTTAGTCTATCTCCTTCACCACAGCTTTTAAGATAATAGAGACTAATTCCCAATATTTGACTTCACAGTTTTCCCAAACCTGTCTACTCAATTAAGATAATTCATTTTCACATAAGGAAAAAACATGTCATTGTCATACCCTGCTACTTAATAGCTGATACTTAATACTTCTCAATTCAACTTAAACAGCAACAAAAAGACCTTCAGAGCTGTTAGTAATCAAATACTCTTTCAATGAATTCTTACATGAAATCCAGACCTGAGCAGAAGGGGCGCACCTACCAAACCCCACATACTGCCCTGGGATATTGCAGAAGAGTAGTTTGGAATAGGGAATAGGAAACGGGGATTTTGTGAATCACGTTGCAAATCTGTAATTTGAGTTTCTTCACCATTTCTACTTAGCTTAGGTAGTATTTCATCCACTTCAATAGTCCAAGCATGCACCAACAGAAAACAGAGAGACAAAAGAAATGAAGAAGAAAAAGGAGGAAATCACAAATCAGATTTGAGAAAGAACTCAGGAATGAAAGCCTACCATTGTTCTGGCTTTTTATCACCACTTTCATCTCTGTCCGTAGTCTGTCTTTATTGCCCCACTTTCCACAGAAGTTAATGGCAAAGCCCACAATCAATCTGAATAGGGCTCTTGGATAGGAAAAATATTTGGAATAGGAGCCTGTGCTCCTACGTGGTTACAACATGCCTACAAAACATCGGGATGGTCTGTGACATTCAGCTTATTTGAGACATCCAAAGTAGAAACACTAAAGGGCCAGTTCCTGTGCTAGCACAAACGGCTGCATTTCCAGATTCACAGAGCTACGGGGATTTACACCAGTTAAGAACATCACCCAAATCATTTTACTGTTCTAACTCTGGCAACAAATCACCCCCAGGGTATTCAAAATACCTTGCTGTCCCATGTGAAAAATACCTGCTTACAAGCTTTGTTTACCTCACAATTTCAGAGCCACAAAAAGTGCACCACAACTGCCCTTTTTGAAAACAAAATTATGCTCCAGAGCCTAGATTTCTGTTTGTTTTAAAATTAAGTTTCTTATACACACAGTTCAAAAACAAATATTACAAACATAATCTAAATAGAAACTGAAGAGAACAGACTACAAAAAACCTGAGGCAACAGCTCAGAGTTGTAAATTTTTACAGTTATTTCAGTGAGGAGCCAAATCCAATTTAAACATTTACTTTCTCAACTATATCAACATTAACTCTATTAGCCGAAATACCTTACCCTGTGCTCTTTTAACTTGCCTTCTATATCTCCACAAGTACCAAACCCCATAACCAGAAAATGTAAATTTCTGGAAATTTTGAAGACATAAAAGAAATTTCAGAGTTTTTCAGAGGAGAAAACGGGAACTTGGGACAAAACGTTGTCTTCAGTAGCTATGGGACTACCAAAAATCTAGTTTATTTCTCTAACAATGAAAAATTTCTTAGTCCTCATTTAATCGTGAGCCATGGCAACAGTTTATCTAGCAGTAAAGCTGGAGTTGCCATACTGTCCTGAAGAGCCCTTCAAAACAAGGAAAATATAAAATAATGTTAGACTTTATTTTTCACTGTTCATTCTGAAAGAAAAAGTTTCACAAGAACTTTCTGTTAAGTTTTCAAAGTCTCCTATTTAGTTTTGTGGGGGTTTTTTAATATCAGGATTGGAAGAGAGTGGGAGTGAAAGGTTTGAATGCTTTTCTTAAGGTCCTGTGTGGTTTTGAAGTTTATCCTTCAGAGACAAAACTATTTCAGAACCTCCTGCAAAACCTTCCATGGGTTTGCTATACGTCACCTAGGCAAAAATTTAAAAAGCTTGGAGGCAAAGTTAGGTAATTTATGTGTAATAAAATTAACAGACAACACACAGAGTCACTGAAACATGGGTTTCACTTCTGACTGTACTCACCTCATCAGTCCCTGTCCAAAGGAAGGGCATAAAACACAGATTCCCTGTGCCCCGCTACAATATTTAGGACTAGGAATAAATGACGGCGTCTGTGTGTCACTCCACAATTTCTACAATGTAATTGTAGGCTTTTACTTCTGGGAAGGACAGAAATGATAAGGCAGCTCTGAGTAACCTTGTCTCACTGTGATTCTCTGCATCAGTTCTGTGCTACACAGGGATGTGCAAAGAGTTGAAATTTGACCAGTTGGTTTTATGAGTAGACAAACACAAGTCCTAGCAAGCGATTTGCTACAAATGCCCATTTTAATGCAGAACCTCAACATGTTAGTTACAACACTTACCTAGTCATTTCCTCCAAGTTAAATCCCTAAATTATACACTCAATTAGCTGGCAAGATCGCTTTTGAAACTTGCACATTTGAAATATTTCTAGACAGAGAAGACTTTCACCCATATTCAGCTACCATCTTTGTTTCAGATGGCTAAAATGCCCTAAAACTGAGTCTTGGATTCAGATATGTTTGCAGGAATGTTTACATTGGAAAGAATAAGGGCCCAGCTGTCACAGAAACACACATTGAAAACACTGTGTTTGAGATCACTTAAAAACTCTCTGCAAATCTGACAGGGCTTCCAACCATGTAGCTTGTGCTCATGTGTTCACCAAAACCAGAAGACTGAAGTATGCTGTGACACATCCAGGCTTTGCAACAGTTGCAGACAGCAGAAAAATCAAGCAAAATTTCGCACAGGAATACGAATATATTTGCAACTTCAGTGGATCCAAGAAGGTGGAGGGGAGAAAAAAAAAAATCCATGTAAACCAGACACATTTCATCTGGAATGAAATTGAGCCCTCCCGCATTTCACCTTTAACAGAAATTACCATGACAAGAAATGCCAGTGACCAATTTGGTAGACAAAGTAGGATGTCCTTCAATCCGGTAATCACCGCCTGTAGCTATGCAGGTCACTGCTCGCAGGAGACTGAAATCCTTTAAAAGGTAAATCTCGCAACAAGGAAGACAGTTGTTGAAACTGTCTTTTCAAAGGGCGCCCACGTAACTGCAGAGGATCCTGGGTGTAGCAGAAGATCTCAATGCCCTTGCGAAGGACAGTGCTTCAGCAACTCCTGCAAACTTGTCAGTTCGCAGTGGGAGCTCCCGGTTCCTCCTGGGGTGTAGGCAGGGATTTGGGGATAAGATTTTCTTGCAGGAAAAGCTGTGGGGAAGGCCTGCTTCAGAATAGAAAAACAAACAGGAAAATTTTCCTGCTGTACTGCAGCCTGGATGGGAACCAATCTATGCATACAGATCCCTGTATTATTGAAATCTATTATCACTGACCATTTAAAAATAGAAACTGCGTGTGTCTCTATGCCAAACGGGAATCCAGACCAAACCTACTTGAGACATTGCAGATCAAAGGATTACACAGCCAAGGAGCTCCCCTGCTGAAGGGCACTGCTACCAGAGCAAGGTTTTTGCCCCAGACATCCAAGATACTCATACAATTGCATTTTGTTTTCTGCCGCAGGTAGTGCTGTGTAGCCACAGTCAGTTCTTCATTCCCATGAAAGAGAGTTTAGAATTGATCTAAAGCCACCTTAAACACCTCTGATGGGAAAGACAGCTCACCTTTCCTACAGCCTTATTCCAGTGGTCACTACATTAGGTGTCAAGTTATTCAAACCACACTATTTCTAACATGGCTCAAAAGTAGTAATAAAATAAAGGCACTTCCACCCAGGCAGCCTGGCCACCAAAACACATCAGGCTCCCACTAAAAATAAACAATGTCCAATCTGAAACGTAACATTAAAAAAATAAACACAATCAAAATGCATCACACAGCAGGGTACATCACAGAGCTCCTGTGAAAGCAGGCTTTCCTCTGGGGATTTATCAGGAGCACAAATCTAGCCCCCATCCCCATCCCCCCCGGATTTTACATTTGTGATTACCGCTGGAAATGTCACACCTAGGGCACAGCCTTACAGCCAGGACCCAACTTTCCAATTACACTGCGGGAGCTGATAGAGTCACCAAGCTACTAAATGCCAGAAACGTTAATAAATACCACGCTGCCCCGCTAACCAGGTGGGAAGGAGCCGGTGAGCGGTGATGATAGCTGGCGGCCACTTCTCTGTGGCACTGACACTCCCGGCCTTCCCTGTGGAAGGTGATACCGCTTCAGTGATCTCCTTCCAAATTCCTGACTTGTGTTAACCTCTTCCTGCCAACTCCTACAACCGTGCCAAGCCAATCCACAGGATCCTGCCGTGTTAATGTAGCACAGGTGACAGCCTTGGTTTATAATTATAACATATCTGGTTTGCTTTTCATTTAATTTCTCAACTGAGCAGGACAAAGTTTCTCCACTGACGTACCCTGCACAAGCTACACGGCAACATGTTTTCCACAATCAAGTTTCGGGGTCCTGTCTTTACTTGCAGAGAGCTACTCCAACCCTGCAACACAATCCCTTTCTACTGAACAAGTGGCCATGAGAACCAAAACTCCACACCTAGGTTTAAGATGATAGCAACCCCTGATACTATCGCTCACTTATCATTCCAGGACTGGGCGAACTAACCATAATAAGAACTTACTGAAACTTAATAAAGGAAACAGAACTTGTTAAAGCATTTTTCTCCCCACACCCGTGCTGACATTCGCAGGAGCACAAGGACTGAGCATGCTAAACTTCTCAATTATCGTGCACAAGACTTTAGGGTTTCTTTCGACACAAAGACAGCCCTGATTCACTCGCAGCAGTGTCTTCCGCCACATCCTGCTCCACTCCGGCCCATCAAGGCAAAGGGGAGCTGGGATCTCCTGCAAAGTGCAGAAGGAGCCAGTCTGGTCCCTTCAGTGTAGTCCAACAACTTGCACTGGCTTCACACCCCACTGGGACAGGGCTGGAAAACCTGCTTTAAATGCTCCACAATCATCATCAAGTTGAACAACAGAGTTTCCTTACAATCATCACTTCAAGGCATTTAAAAGAGGTGGAATGTAGGAGTGCCTAGGTGATCACTTACCATCTGAACTTGCTTTGTCCCTAGTATTTTGGGGCTGAATTAGGTTGGCTCCTCTTTTCTTCTCAAGCGAAGCTGTCAGTGCGAAATCTAACGTATTGCCTATCTTAGGAAAGAGGAGATCAGAGAGAGTTGTCCTCTGCTCACTGCTGATTCACACTTCTGCTTTGGACAGGGTCTGAGCACTTGCTCTCTGTTATTTTAGTCAAAGCAATACGCTCCTAAGTGCCTTTTTTGAGGAAAACTCCCAACCTTCACTAGGTCTGAACAGTACCTTGCTATAATCTAGTGCAAAGCTGTGGATTCACATGAAAACTCTAGGAACTATGAAAAATGAGGGCTGAATTCAGTGTGGGAAGAAGATGAGTAGGGGCTATAGCAACCCTGCAGGGTGCCAGTACTGGTGCTGCTCTAGAAAGTCGTCCTACCGGAGGCAAGAAGGGTAAAACGCAGTTATAAAGGAGGAAAACACAAAAATAAAACAGTAGGAAAGCTTCAAAAGGCACTTTTTACCAGAGACTGAAGAACGTTTGAAACGTATCTGCTCTTAGTTGTTTGTACACCTCCACAGCGAAAAAGGTAAAACTGCTGATAAATTTGTAATTTAAAAATATTACATATATTCAGCTCATCCTTGCTGGGTCTGAGTCTGGATGCACTGAGCAATGCCCAGTGCCACAGAACACCCAATGTTTTCACCAGAGCCTCCCAGTGAGAGGACAAAAACGACCGCAAAATTTTACAACTACAAGTTAATGGCTTTTTAGGTATTCTTCAAAGAGGCATTAATCCAAGGAAAGACACCTTCTGTATCAGCAGAGTTAAGCCACTCCCTTTACAGCACACAATATTTTGTATGGCTATTTAGCATTTCATGGAGTATCCACCGCATAATTTAAAACATTTCCTGCACCTACGCTCCACCCTGAACAAGACCATAGGCAGCACTATTTTTCAAGCCTGTCTACCTTCTCTGCAATGTAAGTAAACAGTTGTTACAGGATGGGTTACTGCAAAGTCCCTCCTTACAACTGCTGGAGAATTCACTGCATTTTATCTCTTTTGTTAGAGGAAATTACAGTACATCTAGGGAGAGGCATTGCAAATTTTTTTTTTTTCTTTTATGTCAACACAGTGCATTCCACTGAAGGGAAAACACTTTCTGTGCTTTCAACACTGCGGTCTGCTTTCCTCTTTCAATGTGATGTAAACACACAGATAATGGATTCCTGAAGCAGTGACCCTGAAAATGATAAAATCTGCCTTCTTTAGACTGCTAACTTAACCAGCAAAGAAAGAGGTGTGAGCCAGTATTTTTCTTCCTCCCGTGCCACAAACTTAGCTCGTTCTTTTTAAAGCAAGTACTGCAGCCTAAGATCTGACAGATGTCCAAGATAAAGCCTCTAACGTATTCCCTTGTGTGCAAGTTCCGAGCCTGGATTTTCCTTGCCTTGCCTGAGGAATGTCTATGCTGCCAGTGTTTAGGATGCTGTCATTTTATCTTATTATATCCAGCACGCAGCCATTACTGTGAGCCAGTTTACAAGATAAACAAAGTACTATGAATGAAAGAGTTTTATTTTTTTTCCTCCCTCCTTAAGCCAACAAATAGGAACATTCTTTGCACTAACCAGGCTCTTCCTCCCTCTCTGACAGGAACCACAGGACCACACTTGTGGCACAGACCAGAGTAAAACAAGAAACATGCACAGAAGGGCTGAACCTTACTGTACTTGGGCTGCTCCGGGATTATTTATGGAGTCACACGGATGTAGAGGAGGAGGTGGTTTGGTTTTGGTTAAGATTTTTTTTTTTTTTTACTTTGAAACTTCAGTGCTAGAGTTCATTCATCCCAGGGGCATGCCTTACACAGGGAAACAGCAGAGCTGGTTTTACCCTGTCTGAGGCAGAGAGATGCTGGGCACAGTCCTCCTCCGCTGCACTGCTAAAAACCCGGGTTTCCAGCACGGGTCAGAGGCCTACCCTTTAGAGAGCACACGACAATTCCCCAAAAGAAACGTTCGTTTTCTCACACAGATAGAGAATTTAATGGGAAGACATTAAAGGACACTCTCCCTCTCTAAAAGTAGAGTAATACAAGCTGAAGAAAACTGGGAATGTTAAAGTACATGAATGCTTTCTCGAAGACCTTCTACAAAGTGAGCAAACTAATTCGTTTGACAATTATGCGACTGTTCCTCATTTGAAGAAGTTAAGCCACCCGCCTTTACAGGAGGTACGCAAGGAGTTAGAAAGGGCTCTCGCACTGCAAGCGGCACCCAAACAAAGCTAGGATTTTGTGATTAATTTCCAGAGTTACAACTGTATTTTATTTAAGGATAAAACAAATAGAAAGACCACTTCCTCACTCCCCCCCTTATTGTTCTAAGTGACTTGGTCTGGGTTAGTCCTCACCTGTAACGCTGAGTGGCTCAGAGGGTGGACATGCATCTTAGCACTGTGTAAGACTGAGGACACCTTCAGAGAGATAAAAGCCACACAGTATCTCTTAAAAGAACACAAAGCTTTTTCCTATAGCACCACTTTTGGCCTCTCTCATTAACACCTTAATGCAATGAGAACAAGCACAGACTAACATGTTTATGGGGATCTTATCATAGCAACACCTACAAAAAAAAAAAACACCACAGCACAGGCTTACCTTGTAACTGCTTGAATCTTCCTTCTAACTGATTATAGTTATACTGCACCTGAGCTGCATATCCTGGGGACAACGGCCCGGGCATACTGGTTGATTTTTGTAATTCCATTTACAGGTAACACAGGGATACGATGAACTGCAGCATAAAGGAACCACAGGTTTCTCTACCATACATCCAAGTGAAGCTTCCTCGGCAGTTCGGCTTCAGTCCCTACAGAAAACGCTCTCACTGAGCCCTAAGTAAATAACAGCTTCAGTTCAAAATCCAGCAGTGTGGCTTGGCGGTAAGTTGTCTGTAACGGAGTCAAACTTAAAGCACCATGAGTGGTACAATTGGTGGTGTGGTTTTTTGTTTTTGTTTTTGTTTTTGGTTTTTTCCCTGCTCCACTACAGGTAACTCTCAAGTGCTCGAATTTGTTTTCAAATGCTCGTCTGGCTCTGGCGAAACTAAATCAAATAAAAGCAAGCCTGCGATTCAGCCCAAAGTAAAACCAGCATGGAGCCACGTGCTGCCGTCCTTGCCAGCGCTTCCAGGAGCCGCGCACACCTCAGACCTTTCTGCTGGTTTGTAATATAATCGGCAACCGCCCGGGTGCGGGCTGATGTCACTTGATTACCATACAGCACGGTGGAGGAAACGAAGGCTGTACCAAGGGCGAAGGGGC
>NW_009624851.1:0-16401 GCF_000690535.1 Cariama cristata | reverse complement strand
AAGAGCGGGACGGCTCACACAACGCTGGGGCGAGTTCTTCCGTTGGGTGCAGCCCGCGCTGCCCTGAGCCCCGGGGGACCAGGTGGGAGCGGGGTCCCCAGCCCTCCGCTCCCAACACGCCGCCGCGGCCATAGCCGACGGTGGTATCGTCCCGAGCAAAGCTGGTGGAATTACAATCTTTTGTTAAGAGCCTCATGTAACGGAAAAGTCTCAGATTACTATCACATGAAAAGGAGGGCACTCTTCTTTATTTATCTGCAAGACTGTTCACTTGAAAAAAGTAACACAGGCACACAGAAGCACTCATTCAGTATTTAGCAACGGACAAGGAGGGCACGCAGAAAGATGTACGCTCCAGCACACTGGGAACAAACGAAAGCTTTGTGAAAAGGTTCTTTAAACGGCCAACTCCTGTCGCTTCGCTTTATGTTACTTGTTGATACTGAGGATTTTGACATTGCCTATGTATGTGGCTCCCTGCCCATTTATCAGTGTGCTGGGTATTACTGCAAGATTAATGGTTGTCTGGGCTATGCACTGGAGGGGGAGGGCTGTGAAGTAAATAAGGATGCCTTGCCTCTGACTGGCACCTTAATACCTGCTGTAATATAAAGGCACACAGCAGCAGCAGGGTTAGGTGCCAGAAGTCAGTCCCTGCAGACGGTATTAGACAGAGGATGTCAGTTTTCCCTCGGGGGCGCAAGCTCCTTGCCTTCCCTTATTCATAAGTGAAATTAAAAGGTCAATTCCACACTCATAGTCTCAGTATGCAGCACTTTCCTGTTCATTTTTAAAACTGCTGATAATGTTCACACAGATGTTTTCTCTTCTTTTTTTTTTTTTACTTTTCTTGCATTTCCAAATTCCTTTCCAATGGAATCCATGTTCTGTTCTCCTCCCACTCCGTCCTCTCATTAAACATTTCAAAATGTTGCCTTTGTTTTGATACTGTCGTTTCACAAGTTTTTAGTCATGGTAATTTATGTGAGGACAATTTCTGTGGGGGAAGCTCAGTCCACTCCCACCGACTCGCTGCAGCCCTAGCTCCTGCCAGGTGTAAGGTGGAAATTCAACCAGCCATTACCAACACACCGGGGACCAAATGTCCATGAACTGTGCTAACTTAGGGAGAAGCGATGGAAGTCAACACTTTTCAACTGAAGTCGGGGTTTCCAAAAACACATGGACTGTTTAAAATGCCTGGCACATTGCTCCCAAGGTCATAAATACACTTACAATATTTATGGTTTTTAACTATTCTGCTTTACTTAAAACAACAACATAGCCCTAGTCCAGAGTTGCTTATTGTATTGATACAGAAGGGCTTTTACTAGCGTATTTCAGTGAACCCCTTTATATCAATATAGCTGTATTTACACAAGACTTCTGGTACTACAGCAGACCTCAAGTAGAGCCTAAAACATTTTTGAAAGCTGGCCTTCAATCTCTTCAGCACTACCTACGCTCGGCCGCTGAAGGGTCTTCAGCTGCCCAAGCCAGATGTTACAGTGCCAGGGAAGAAAGCGAGTGTTCGCAGCGGCAGCTAAAACACCGCTGTGCAGGGGACCAAGGTACTGCCGGCTTGTGCCCTAAAACCCTGTTTGGGAGGTGAAAAGGGGACGTGAGGAAGCACCTGCACTTGTCGCTGTGGCAGGCAGGATGCTGCTCTCCAGACAACAATGCGCTGGCGAGGCACGGCGAGGCCTCCGTTCCTGCTAAACCTTCCCCCGATGATCTCGGCACAGCCAGCTGTCCCTCCAGCATACAGGGACCCACACCCTGCACTTGCGGCCACGAGATTTCCAGGCTGGGGTGGGAGGGAAGAACGCCAACACAAAACTACAAAAGGGCTCCAAAATGTCCAAGAACAGAGCTCGGTACACTGAGCTGTTAATATACAAATGCGAACTCCCCCAAAGCTCAAGGAGCATGTTTTACCCAGCACACAAGTACAGGCTTATTTCTGTCACAAATTTTTTCCTGCAGCTTTCTACCAACAGCAGCTTTTGCCTGCGATGCCTGACCTATGTTATAATTAAACGAAACCCTTCCCCTGCAGAGCAGGCAGGCAGCCAGGCCCTACCTGCAGGCATATCAGCTCATTACTGTCCCACCTTGAGCAAACAGGTGTTGCTATGCAAGCTCAGAAGGTAAAACTAAAGTCCAAGTGACTGATAGAAGGACTAGAGCACTTTTTTAACATCATGAAGGCCATAAATTAGGAGCCAGGAACTTTTTCCCAACTGAAAGCTTTCCCAACACCTTTGGGAGGCGACACACTAATGCACGTGGTGGTCGTTATTAAAAATAATAAAAAGTAAAAATATTACAAAAGCAAAACATTAAAAACTAATCATTTGGCTTTGACCTATATAACACACAGACTGGCCTTCCCCACCCTGTCATAAAACATTAACACCACATACATGAATTTACGCTTCAGATTGTCCTGTGGGACAACTGAATCTGGTAAGCTTAAGATTCCCAAGAAATACCCAACAAAATTTGGGGTTTGAGGTTTTTTGGTCTGTGTCCCCTCCCTGTCCCCACCAATTCCGTAGCCCAGTAGCCCTAAATGCTACCTTAGAAAGAGAAGGAATTGCAGCAGGTACGGAGCAGTGCAGGCTACACAGTGAGCAGGAGGAAAGCTAAAGGAAAAAGGAAGAATCTCTGTTTGAACTGAACTTATTTTGTTCAAGGTTTGAAAAACAGAGACACAAAACCCTAACGTGTTGCGGAGAACTCGGCAGCACTCACTGTGAAATTCTGACCTCATTTTAGCTGCCATCCAGCTTGGCATTTGGGCTGAACAACAGGTCCCCAAGCAGCAGATGTGACAGTCTTTGTTAATACCGGTATCAGCTCCTGGGGATGGCCCCGATCACCAGGTACCGCTGACTCATCTGCCAGAGCATTACTGCTGCTTTGCTGGGCCACCGGCGTACATTTTGAAGGCTCCACTTAACAGGTTGGTGGTAATTGAGCAGGAAGAGGAAAGCAAAATGGGGATCTGTCTGTATTTGTGAAATGCTACACCATATGTAGCAAGGCTTCTTAAAAATGGGCGTCCTGCCAGTTCCCATTTTTCCTTGAGTCACATCAGTCCTACATAGAATACATTCATTTGCTGTTGACTCCAAATTAGTAAACCTGAGACCTGGCTACTGCCGCTATGTAGCAATGCATCAAATTGATCACAAGGCCTTCACATGCACAAAGCCTTTTCTTATGCCTGGTTTCTACTCATTTTCTCAATTTCTCTTTAATTGACTAAACCCTTAACAATACTAATTAAATAATACGTTATGGAGGGGAATAATGCTTTAAAGTCATAGACAAGATACACTTGGACCAGTGCTCAAAAGTTAACTTATCAAACCGACACAGCTTGAAATTGTCCATGGTGTGATTCAACACTGATTACAGCGCTGGTGGAAAATAAGGGCCAAATCATACATTCAGTTTAGTATATCAGGGAGGGAGGGAGGGGTTTACTGGGGGGTTTTCCCATCTAAATTTTGTACTCAGTTTATTCCCATAGCTATGAAATAATTTTTGCTTGCATTCTTTGAATTGTACCTCTCCCATAGTACTTGACCGGTAACGGTGGCTTGCATTATTTGTGTACTTGTTAAGTGTAAATAAAAACACAAATGATTATCCACTTAACAATAATGCAAAGTGTGACTTAGTTGACATGATCGGAGCTTTGCAAAGCCTCAAGGAGAACAAGAGGTTGATTAGAGTAATATGAATGTACAAGCAACATCTGGAGGCAGGTGCTTACCTCAGAACAGAAAAGGATCTGTCCTGGGATCTGTCATTATGTGGTTCTGAAAATTGCTGCCAAAGTGAATGGGTTCCTACCCCAAAAAGAAAAAACTAATGTTTCTAAGGAAAAAACTAATGTGAGATCTAGCAAAATTACCACCCAAATTCCTAATTATCAATGTTTCTAAGATTGAACAAAACTAACACTTTTCTCAGTCAAAAGAAATCACCTAAGAAAAACTTTAGCACATTCTCAAAAAAAGTACAGACAAAAAAACCCTCAAAGAAATTCCTGGCCAAGGATCCAGTTCACAACTCTTTTGCAGGAAACAACTGGTAAGCGTGCAACGTTAACACTACTCACACAGCCTCACTAGAATCGGAATAGCTAGAAATTCCCCATCGAACTGCACTATCTTCCACCAATAAAGTCAACCAATATTGGCTGGTGTTACTGGGTCAACAACAAAGATAGTACAGTGGACTCTGCCCAAAACAGGCCCACCCTCAAAATATGTTAAACTTACTGCATACGTGAAAATCCAAGAAAGCAATGCACAAAATGTTCCCTGGGTACCATAAAACAAATACATGCTTTGTACTGTTGTGTTCTGAAAGAAAGATGCGATTTTACAACTCCACGGAAGACAATTATCTTTCTAATGGGAAGCAGAATGCACGCCAGAGCTTACAATAATTACAAATCTGGTTAATCATCACCCTTGTCTTTCCTCTTTACTCTTACTTGCTCTTGTAAATTCTCTAGTTGGTGACTAACTAGAAAAAAATTACAAGAAAAAAAGGATGATTTATTAATCTAAACTGCCACAGAAATCACATAACATTTGCTCTTCTCCTGAAAGAGGGTAAAGTTCTTACACATCCCCTCAGCACCACAGTTAAGAACTGAAAACTCATAACCATGTTTGCCTTTCTTGATTTCTCTGCTGACAGCCCTGTCTACACAGTAAAAACAGGACCTCTCCCTACATATGCAATAGAGTAAGGAAAGATGGGTTTTGCTGTGGATTGTTCTAGAACGGAATACAAAATAGCTATTTTTCCCATATTTGACAATTTGCGTAACATTAATCCTGAAGAGTTAGCTGTTTTCCCTTCAGTTTATATCTAAGATGCTGGAACAGAGAGAGAAGCAGCCCACACACTAAGCAGAAATTAGCATGCCAACCTAATTACCTTTTCTGCAGGTATTAGTGGGAAAAGACCAATTCATCTTATAAACCCGCCACTTCCTGCAATACTTAGCAACTGTCTCAGAAGAAGGTGAAATAAAGACAAACAAAACAAAGAGATCTTAAGTAACATTTCCATTTCAGAAAGTATTGCAGTTTTTCTGTTTAAAGGGGATTTTAGCTCACTGGCAAATACCAAGGCATTTCATCCTCCAAGACCCTTCCAGATATATTCTCTGTGACTCACGTGGGCTTGGGAGAGCCAATGCAATCAAAAGGCATGGGAAAGGGGCAGATTAAAAAGCAAGAGTCAAGGATTTGATTTTTATTACAGAAGGGTCTGTTCACATCTTTTCCTTTTGCCACATCCAGGCTGGCCTTCCAGCAGCTCCAAGCCGAGTTCCAGGCACAAACCAGCTTTGGGCTCCAGATGAACCTGCAGGTTGTCGTATCTGAGACCAAAGCAGCACAAAACCTTGGGGAATCTTTTCACAAATCAGGCCAGAAGATCAATTTATTACTGAAACTGGGTCAGTTCCACCTGGTTTCAAGTTTCAGTTTACACAAGTCCCACATTAACAGGAAAGTTGACATGACTTTTGTAACAGCATGTCCTTGCTAACTGCAACAGTGGAACACTTGCCAGGAGAGCCCCAAAAAAATAAACCACGAAGCTACAGGAGGCACCTGTGTTTGGGAGAAATTACGCTTTGTGTTGGTTTGTATTCCAGTCCAAATGGGTTCTTCTGAACTGTACTGCTTCCCATACTCCTTGAACTCATCAAAGCAAGCAAGCCATCCCTGACAAACTGTAACAACTACATTCACGGGTTTCATTTGTGGCCCACAAAATGCACTCGGTTTGCTCCCTGACTTAGATGAAAACCCTTAAAAAGTTTATTAAAAGCAAGCATGGTGCACAGGTACACACTTAACATACTCACTCTCTGTGAAATTTTGGCACGGAAACACTTCTTGATTTTCATCCAGAAAATTCTTTTTTATGGGTTTTAATGTGCTTTTTTAGAAGCTGGAATTATTTTCATTGCCTCTCCCTCCATCCTCTATCTGAACTGCATCTATGTTTATATGTAGGAGAGAGAAAGAGAGAGATTCCCACCCTTCTTTTTCTTTTCTTCCTTTTGTACTGT
This sequence comes from Cariama cristata, assembly GCF_000690535.1. NCBI lineage: Eukaryota > Metazoa > Chordata > Aves > Cariamiformes > Cariamidae > Cariama > Cariama cristata. Next base: position 10,286 of record NW_009624851.1, on the reverse strand, counting down.
TGGATTTTTTTTTCCCTGGTCTGACCATGAACACAGAAGATGCACTATTGCTACACCATAATCACTCAGGCATGAAAATTCTATCTCCTGCTACTCCTGAGCAAAATGGAAATTGGGTGAAAACAACAAGCAGAACACACTGGTCTTTACAAATCTCCACAAGCCAGAGTATTTATTTCTTCTATTTCCCTTGCTTCACATCGATAGAACAGAAAACATGTAAACTATATTCATGTTTGCAAATACATCCCCATTGTGACCAGCCACATTCGCATCTGGTCAGTTTAGGGGAGAGGAATTAAAAAAGTACCGCTCCATTTTGGCAGCTCCATAACTGGAGGAGCTCAAGCCTCTAAATTAGAAATCTTCTGAAGCTAATTGGGCTCCCTACAGAATTTTAGATCCTCTTATACCTATGCAACAAAGTTACAGAAAAGCCAAGGTAGTACAGGCTTGTGCTGATCTTGTAGTTCATGCAAAAGGAAAGAGAAGCAAAATGTTTGGAAAAAAAAATAATTGTTGGAAGGGGGTTTTTTGGGGGGTTGGTTGTTTATTTTGTTTCTTTTTTCTTTAAAACATACTAGACGCAGAAACATGAACTGAAAACCTCATTTTTAAAGCCAACAGAAAAGAGACATCTCTTTGTTTCTTTTCAAAAACCTTTCGTTGAATCTCATCCACAAAATTTCCCCATCCGGGAATTGCCTATCTGCAAAAAAGCTTAGTGATCAGTTCACAAGTACTGACTGTCTCAAACTCATGAAGTTATTATCCCAGACCAAACCATTTCATTTTTATATAATGTACAGAATAAATACAATATTATACACTTCTATGTACAAATACTGTCCACGTTTGACATCCATCTGCCTTAAAGACTTAATAACGTTTAAAGGAAGTAAAACTTCAAAAAATCATCATATGACACACACATACAAAGTGCTTGGCAAAACAATAGTAGTGTCTGCAGTGCTCACTAGAAGAGTTCAAAACTGTGAGGAAGATTGCTAGAAACTAAAAAAGTAGAACTTGGAAGTGGATTTTCATCACCCTCTCCACTTGTCTGGTCCTCATCCCTGTTCCTGTTCTTTTTGCCTCTTCCCCATCAAGGCAATTCGTCTCAAGGCAATCCGGGTTTATATCTCTCCAGGATATTACCTCAAGATAAGAATCAAAGCTCTGATCCAAGAGAATGATTTCACCGCTAATCTTTCCCCATTAGAAGAGCTCCAAGGTTAACAGAAATCAGTAAACATTTTTTAATCCTGTATTGAATTTCGCTTTGCAGTATGCTCTGCTAGACATTATTTCTACTTCAGGGAGTGCTTTCATGCAGTATCCAAGCAACAAACAGAATGAAAAATGCAAGGCACATTGCAGATTTGGCTGAATAAATAAAATAAATACAGAAACATCGCTAGTTAGATGCTAAAGACATGAGATGAGAACATTCTCTTCTGCATATGCATTTTTTGTGGAAAGACTTCTTTTAAATTACAGGCTCATGACTAGCTTTTGAAATGCATCCACAGTGAAGCTCAGCCTGATGAAAGTCATAATTTAAGAAATAAAATAAAATATTGCCATTATTGGCATGTAGTTTCTATAAACAAGAAATCCTTTGCATTAAGGTGACTCGGCCAAGTATCTAAAAACAATCTCATTATTTTAATGAAGGGTCCCACCGTTTCTCTGTAGTAAATATCCCTAACACATTGATTCCAACAGCAAAGAACATTATGGTCTTTTCAGTCTTCAGGTTTCCCATGACAGGCCACTGTAAGTCAGATGCCCAGCTGGTGTCAGTCAGCATGGGCTCACAGAAGCCAAGGGAGAATGCCAATTTATACCAGCTGACAATTTGGCTGGTAGGTCTCCTCCTAAACCATCCATTTCAGCATCACTTTGTCCCAGCCCTACTATTGTGCCTGGTTTAGCTCTCACTAACGACATGGAGGGCATCTCACAGTGAGTGTTTCTCCTTTCCTTGAGCAGCTGGTGCAGCCAGAGCATTTTACTCCCCTTCACAAATCCTACCCTGCCTCTCCTTGCTTCAGCTGATGCAGAACACTGCATCTCGCTCATCTCAGTGTTGCAGGCAGCCAAAAGCACGTCCCCTGGTGCATTGACTCCTTACTGATGCCATGGTGATGAATGGATGATGAAAACTAAACTAGACAAGAGAGCTGTGCTATGCCAGTCTGGGAATTAAGGCATGGTTCTCACCTAAAATCAGTGTAAGTAAGGAAGCACACTATGAAAGTTAGGGCAGGGCCAATGTATCTAATACCCAGGTATGATAAAGCAGAGTTACCTGCCTTCAGGATTGTCCTCATGCGTATTTCACTGGTAATATCCTAAAAGCAGATACACATACGCACACATGCACCCAGAGTCGGCATACGTATATTAGTTTTCCATTTTCTTCCTCTAGGTACAGACGGCTCTTTATATTTAATCACTTCTTAACTACAGTGCAGAATTCTCTTGTACCTTATTTTGCTAAATGACCGAATTGCTGTCCAAGCTCGTTGTGCATAAGGACTGGCGTACATCTGGAGTTCTCCACAAGGAACTAGGAGAAGCAGATATGGTACCTGCATCCCAGTCCAGGAGCTTAATACACAGGACTTCAAAGATTTAAAGATCGATCACTACAGGCTCATTTGCTGGCAAGATGCTAGGCTTTCCTGTGTACATGTCCAACTCGATATTGCTTAGTCTTGAAAGAATTTAATCAGAGACGTAAAATGACTGCAGCCGTCAGACTTTCCAGATTGGGGTTGCCAGCAACTGCTCCTATCCGGCTCCCTCCGCAAAGAAGCAAAAGGCCTATTTTTCCAGCTCCACTTGTCCCGCCTGAGCAATGTACGCCAGATTACAATTATTCACCGGGATGCAATCACTTTCATGCATCACTCTGCTACTAAGTAATCATAAATACTATCCATGAAGCAGACGAGCACGCCAGATTCCAGAAATCTCCTAAGTTACATTCTTCAGTACTTTTTTCCAGAAGCTTGGCTCTATACTCAGGAAGCTACATTGGACCATGGATCTGATATCTAATCAGACTACAAAGAATCTGACTTACACCTCCATGCAGCTCGCATACTAGTTTGAGATATATGAGAGAGAGAGAGCGTGCGTGCACACAAACCCCCGAACTATGCATAACTGATAGCAAAGTTCATGTTACTATAGCAATGAGATACACATGACCTCTGCACCAAATAGTATTTTTGATAGGACATCACTGAATACAAGTTGTTCATGTTTACTTGAAAGTTACTTTGTGTACCACAGACATACAGTGACACTTCTTTTTGGGTCAGGCTACTGATGATCTTTAAAAATAAAAATGCTAAGAACAAAATATTATTCATTGTCTGGTTTTTGCTATTTGCTTTAGACACAGTTCTCCACCAGCAACTTTAAAGGCTAACACATCAATCAGCAGGGACAGATAGGCCAAGCTTTTTCTTGTTTTCTGATAAGAGCACCGTGTTCATCAGTAGTCACAGCCAGCGCTGCAGGTGATGTGCATTAAGTACAGCAGCTTCTCCGCTGCCCTGCTCTCTCCCTTGATGCCTGCACAGCACAGAACACGCAAAATGATACTCCTCTGTTTTTAACACCAGCCTCCTATAGATTCTGGTAAGGTACCGCAGCTTAGAAACTACAGCTGGGAAATTGTTCCAGATGTAAAATCCAGAAGGAAAGCATTAGGTGAGGTTGACATTTGGAAAAGCTTTTGTTGAAGTAATTCCGTCAGCTTTTATCTGAGCAAAATAAGGTTTTTCAAAATAAGGCCTTTCACGCTCACCTGAGTAAGTCTGCATTAGGCCTTTGGCCGCTAAACAAAAACTTGGACTGATAACCAGCACTGCCACGCCACTGCTGAGACGATGCATCTGCAGTTTCCCTGCTGTAAGGTTTTTATTTCTGTTTAGTGCCAAGTGAATCCTTCACATGCCCTTCAAACTTGATTTACAAGCGTCAATATACTGCTGAGTTCTCTTTCCTTAACTACTTGCCGTTATTAAAATTAGCGCGCCGATTTTCAAGTCCAAGATAGCTCAGGTACTGGGTATTCATGAAACGTACTGCAAGAGATTATTCTCAGTATGGTCTTTCAAAGACAAGAATAAACTTTCTTCTCTTAAGCTCTAAATCGTGGTATTTTGTCCTTTTTTATTGACTTGAGACCTGAAACTTCATTCTGACCATGCAGATTTTTTTCCATCTTTAGTGCATACTCAGAGTGAAACCACAGAAACTTTGTGACAAGAGAGATGCCAGACAGCAGGGACATGCAGGTGCATGATCCCTGAAGAGTACTACAAAGCAGGATCTGTCCTTTTGCTTTTTTGGGGGCTTGTTCTACTGACTTTTTGCACTGGAGCTGTGGGGGGAATGGCTCAAATATCAGGGCCAAAAGGGCTCACCAGCCCCACATATGGTACCCAGCACTCTCCCACTGCAAGTTTTCTCTTTTTTTATCCTTAAAAAATGGGTGGTCCACTGTATTAAAAAGAAAAACTCTTCAATATTGTAAATTCAGTAACACTTTCACCGATTGCTTTTTTTCCCCCTTTGCTTCTGGAAGAATTTAAGTTACTGGCGTGAATTACAAGCCTAGTTTCTCCTTGTGCAATAGGGAGAACTAAGGAAAGAGCTTCCCGAGAAATGCAGCCTCCTTACCCGTATTCCCCTGTCAGGTTCACAAACACTCTGATGTGCAACACCAGCAAATGTCCCAATCTAGGCACAGTCACTTAGGTGGAGCTGAAAAAGGAATGCACAGCTTCATCTGCCCTGTGCTAAGATATGCCTCTGTTATTTCATAAACTTTGAAACTATTTTTAATTAATACACCAGCCAGCTGAGTCACAGACCTTAGGACCAGAGAGCAAAATACAAATCAGCAGAAAAGCAAGTAACTTTAGCCAAGCATTTTTAAATATTGAATTAGCTAACTGAAGAAATAGGAAGTTTTGGAGGTGACAATTCTCATACTACCTGAAAACAGCATCTGAGACAGCGACCATGGTACATCTGAATGTCACAGTCCCAGACTGAGTGTGAAAAATTCTGCTGAATGACTGAACTGTTTCTCAAGGCTTTCGTAAGAGCTCGATGCACCGAGGCGCTGCACAGCAAATCTTGTTAGTTAATGGTCCTTGTTAGACGAAACCCAACACTTGAGGATTTGTGAATGAAGAATTTTGCACAAACATGATATCTTTTTGGCTTCTACAGAGCAGGTAGAATTACCTGGTCTTCCAACAAGACCTTCCAAAGAACCACTGAGAACAAGGACAGGTGAAAGATAATTTCCTACAGTGGGATATCTTACTTTACGAAGCAGGGATCAGTTACCACCTTCTCATATCAGTTGCAGAGCAAGTTAGTTCAACATGAATGGCAATCAATCTGGATGCATATCCCTTCAAATCTGGATTCTGATTGAAAGCTGAGTTCCCAGACGATTTGTCTTAAACTGAAACAATCCTTCGCATTCTGGTTTTCATGGTATACAGAACACTTTAATAACATTGGTTATCAGCTGCTGTGCTGACAGTACTGTTTTTCTACTGTTACTATATCATACCTGCTTTAACTGAGCTTTTCTCCAATACATTGTCTGTTCTGCTCACAGATTATTCTGACCACCATCTCCTGCTTTGCTGTTTAGATATTTCAACATCCTGATGGAACATGGGGCCATTACGATTCTTTCTTGAACAGAGTCCCAGACTCTGGCTACAGAACGCACTTCTCGCCTACTCGCTCTCTATCTTTCTTCACCTTAAAGGAAGTAAGCTTCGTTTAAACTAACTAGCATCAACACAAGACAGAAGCTCCACAGAAGAGGTGCTTCACAACTTGCTGAAGAATGGGGACAGAAGATGCTTGCACCAACAGAGAGATTCACATGGAGTATATAGCCATTTGTCAGGCAGTGTAAAATGCCTACAGCCATTCTACTTTTGAACACAAACACCCTGCATCTTATAGATGGGGAATAGAGAATCAGAGTCTGGTCTGTTCATTTTGAAACACTGCATACTAGGACAAGGAGATAAGGATGCATGTGTGTTTCATAAACTGCAAGACGTTGATAGTCTTTTGATTTATTTTGTCATTTCAGTGAAAGGCAGGCATACTGAAAGAGCTGGACATCCACAGCAGTCTTTAGATACAGCTAATTTAGGACCTCTGGAAAGAAAAATGCTGTTGTCAGAAGACGGCTAGTCTTGGAGATGTGAGAAGATGCTCGTGCCCGCAAAGAGCCAGCGCCCATCTAAGTCAGACTGCAGTGTTATTCAGTAAGTCTGGGCCCTGCGGGTGGTGCACAACTATATCTGCTTCAGAGAGTGGTGAAAATCATCCAGAAGAAAGTGGCGGTGCAACAGACAGTCAAATTTAAGGGTTTTAGAGCCCAGAAGAGCCTCCTGGTATCATCCAGTGTGGCTTTGTGTGCACAACCAGTCACAGGCTTTCACACAGTGATTATCGCATCTGATCCTGTGACAAGCAGCTGAATTCAAGTACACCTTTCCAGAAAGAGCCTGTCTCGATTTAAAGCGTACAATGACAGAGATTATTGCTATCCCAGCTCCAGGCTGCAGCTGTGAAAAACCTGGAAGGGCCTTCCTGGGGAGATGCAAGGGAAGATTACCCACCAAACAGCATATCCAAAAGTATATGTTGAACGGTGCCAGGAGTACCATGGCTCAGCATTTAACTATAACCTTTGATTTGCAATACAAACCTCTCTTCGCTCCTCTCTCCCTCCATCACGGCTAGGCTCTCGAGCAGTGCTGCAGCAGTGCAGTATGCTAAGCCAAGTTTTGGCAGCACACAGCATTCTCAACACTAACAGCAGACGATTACAGGTATGAAATGTATCAAACTAAAATAACTATGACTAATGCTTATTAAGAAAAAAAATAAATACATCATACTCTGGGAAAATGTTTAAGTATGCCTCTGAATCGAATCTTCAGTAAAATTATTTGCTTTGACATTGGTGTTTGTTTTAGGCTACCTAAATAATTCAAGTACTTTCCTTATATTACTTCTCCTTGAAATAAGAGTTTCATGTTTATTATTCATTACTCAGGTGGGGAGCTCTGCTTGCCATAAAAGTAAGTGGAACAGCCAACCGCAGTAAAGGCTAGATCTGGGACACAAATACAGCTAATGAGCTTTGTACTAAAAGCACTTCCCACCCACCGAATATAATATAACCTACAACCACTAACGTGGCAGGAGTAAAATACAGTTTCTTACTCAAACAAGATCAAACTATAAAAAACCCCACATCTAGATTCTTCTCGTCTGCTACCAGTCTACGACCATAGGTATCAGTCAGGCTGCTTCTGACCTCACTGAGCACAGCCCTGTTCCAGGTCAGGCATTTTACCTGTCATTTCAAATGCACACTGCGATGAGAACTGCTGTAGTTAAAAGTCTTCTAAAGACAGCAAAATTTAACACACACCCCTTGCGCAAGCAGTTCCATTAAGTCAATACAATTACTAAACTCAGTAAGAGTTATACGATCTGCTCTCTGCCCACCTGTGTGAACTACTTTATTTCCCTGTTGCTCAGCTCCAAACCTGATCCTGCCCTGTGCCTGACACGTAAAGGTGTTCTGCATCTAATGCACTCCCCAGCCGGCATCAAGAGGAGAAAGGGCACGCTGCGCTCCGGAGTCAGTCTCATCGGAATCACAAATGAAACAGATGATACATTTGTCTCAGTACAGTTAATTTAATAAACCTGCTTCAACACATTATAAAGTGTTGGGTTTAAAACTGTCCTTGTAACTAAAATTTCACTAGCAGAAAGCTCAGCATATTTTGAGCTGTTTTCCATGCTTACAGTATGTCCCACGCTACTGAGGCATTTTGTTCAGAGGTCAGGAATGTGGGCATGCTACCATAAGAGTCAGGAAATCATTTACAGAACACATAAAAATTGCTTTGCAGGGCAAGGCCTCAGAGCTGAGAGGACATGACATAATCTCTTTGCTGCGTAAACAAATTTGGTTAATGTACAGCCTTTAATACGCAATAATCAAATGTTTTAAACAACAACAACAAAAAAAGACCAAACCAAATTTCATTTCTCTGCTGATGAGAGTGTAATTCAGCAGAAGACAGCACGGATTTCACAAGCTGTGCTTCTTGAGAAAAATTTGTAGTTTCAGCATTATTTACTAAGTGATGATTATCTCCACTTACCACATTCCTCCATTTTAGGAGAAGTGAGATGTTCTGAACACCTCCAAAGGAAGATATTTGGAAACAGAGTTTTGTTATCCTTCTGATTTTTTCCAAATCTGGAAACCAACATCATTGCCAATCACAGAAACCAACCAAAACAATCTGAATACACGGCCAAAATGGTTAATATCTGATGAGACTGATGAGGTGAGAAACAGTCAGTACAACCTTCTAAGTAAAAAAAAAAAAAAATATCAATCCTTGGATCCTTGGATGACATCTCTACTCTCCTGTGCTTACAGCAAAGTAGTCTTCATAGCAAATCTGAACAGCTGAGTGTTTACAAAATGTCGGATGTGAGCACACCCTGCAACGCCACATGAGACCATCATGTCCTAGGGATGTCAATGGACAAAACAATCTCAAAAACTGTTCAGGGAAACTGCACTTGACCTTAAGAAAATTTCAGCTCTGGTTTACTGACAAGGTGCAGGCACTGCAGACAGACAGTGTTCCATACTATTACATACATACAGTATCAGAGTTTTGCTCATGTGATCAGTGCTTACCAGCTAGGGCCTTGATGCGGGATCGTTCAAACAGTCGAGCAGAACTATTTTCATTGTCCCAGTCATCGACATCCCAGCGGTTGTTGACATCGCTGTACTGCTGTTGGATTTCAATATTGTCATAATCTGTCGCTACTGTTGTCGTCATCCTGAGTCGTCTTAACCTATTCTCACCATCAGATTCTTCTTAAAAACCTCTGTAAAAGAAAGATACATAATAATAGTTTGGACAATACACATATATTGGAAGAAAGTAGTAAAATACAAGCTCAAGACTTCTGGTTTCAAAGATCAAAGACTTTCACTCAAAGCCTTGGCACAAGCTCAAGAACAGGTTTGGTATCAACCAGTCCTTCAGAAAGCAACTGAAAGCTCCAAATCTTCTTTAAAAATGAAGTACTTCACAAAAGCAAGATTTCAAGTCAGTAGCTTTGCTGCATACACATACCCAGAATTGTCACGTTCAACTCCGCAAAAAGTGGAACACATATGAAACGGTGCAACAACATACTTTCACAACTGTTATTTTCAAAAGCAGCCTGTCGGCTTTATAAACCTGTGAATGTTGGCTAAAGCATACGGAGCTGTGGATAACTCAGCTAAGAAAAACCTAAAGTGCAAAGACAGCCTCAACACCTTTACAAAATGGTGCAAATTCTGATGAAAAAAATGCGAATGCTTAAAAAGTCACATAAGCATTTGACCAGCAGAAGCCTTTTAACATAGATCTGAAGAAACATTTCTTTCTTTGCAGGCAAATGCTGACTTTGTAACCAGTCTTGAGAATTTATTTATGAACTAATCCAAATAAAAACTACTAACTGATGCATTGCTTTGAACTCTCCCTAGCAACAAAATGGTAGCCCACCAACGCAACTCTTTACAGGAGGTTCTCCTCTTTCAGGCAGTCGGATACTGTTAGCATATTCATGTAATTTTCTAATTTCTAATCGGAATTTGCATGAGCGCTAAATGTAAGACAGCCTAACACCTCCTGTCGGGGAAGAGGAGGGAGGTTATAAGCGGCTGCTAAACTAGAGGCTGTGAATCCTGCAGGAAGAGCCGTGGGCCCGGGAGCGTGGATCCGAAGCTCTCCTCATCACCGGGGTGAGGCAGTGGCTGCGCTGCTCCCTCCTTAACCCAATCCCTCCAAAGTCAGCGCTCAGAGAGACCCCAGGGCTGACCCTGAAGAGCAAACACACAATTCACCTCTCTAAAAATATAATAGTCGTAAAAATACGCAGTTAAATATTTGGGAAATGAGGCATGACCAGGTTTTAATAGAAACGGTCACATTACAGGAAGACTTAGAAGAGTATCTGAGAAAAAGCTCTAATTTTGTCCGTCCATCTGTTTTGTTTCCTTCTGCTCTCACCGCTGTGAGCTCCCAGCCCCTGTGCTGTTTAAAACAGCAAAACAGAGAAGGGGTGACGGCCTGGAGCTCCTTCACAAATGCCGCATTTTCTGTAGCAGCGTTGGG
>NW_009624850.1:26981-41122 GCF_000690535.1 Cariama cristata | reverse complement strand
AAATTCAGGAAGTCTTGCCCTCCCTAGCTAAAGCTGGCATTTGGCATGCACACCCTTTGCGGCCCCGCCATCATATTGCTCCTCTTTACCACCACACCAGCCACTCATGACATCTGTCTGCGTGCCTGAGCTGTGAACAGCTCGCAAACCGATTTGGGCTGAAAGTAATGCAGTGCAACATCCGTTGGTTCAAACCTGTCCTCTTTATTAGCCACCGGATGGCATTAGCCTGGGACTATTTCTGGCACAAGAATTGCCTGCTTGACATAATGACCACCTCTTCTCTTTTCTGGAGTTGATGGATGATTTCTGGTGGCTGCGCTGGTGGTTTATATTTAGTTATTTAAGATACAGTGATAGCTAGAAATGTGCTCCAAGTGGCTTTGAGCCTCATTTCCTGGTCTGGGGTCAACGTGGGGAGAAGTGTCGATGACATTGTCCCACGAACGGTGGAGGAGCATTGCCAGCTCAATTTCAAGCCAAGCCAGCCAGGTTTCATGTTTAACATGGGGACCTATTTTGGTAGTCCCTGCGGTGATGCTGGAGATCCCTGTTGGGTTTCAGAGCCTCTCGTAAAGGTCAGCACGGCACCTCGAGGAACGGGAGCATCGTCTGTCCTTGCTCAAAGTGCAACCTGGAGTGCAAACTCCACAGAGCAGCGTGTCAAAATGGGACTCGTCTGTTGCGTCCTCCCAGGCTGGTGAGGTTAGATTGAAGACACACAAGGCTTAAAAGGAGATTGTTGGGGTGAGGGATTTCAAACAGGGGTATTTTTTAAGTTTGCACACAGAGTAGCGAATGCCTGTTGATTGGTCAGTTCACAGATCAGTGGATTTGATGTGTGGAAGTGGTTTAAGGGCTACTCTCTGGCAACATACAGAGCATCATAATATAGTTGTCTCCTTTCTATTGTCTGTTGAAGACATCAGGCTTATTTTTACTGCCTTTTTAAAGGAAAACAAATTTGAAATACAAACTCTTCTAGCAGTCCAAGAAAAAAATTCTCCATTTATATTTTGCAAGAAAACTTCATTCGTACGTGCTGTTTATTACTATTATTATTAGTGCTCACGTGGCCCTGTAGTTGTTCTCATTTTTTTACAAGTAAACATTCCCCTCAGAAATTTATAATCTCAGTTTATTTCCTGCTGTCCTTGTAAAGCTTTAGAAAATCAGAGAACAAATTAATCTCTGTAATAATTTAATTTTTTTCTAGAAGCTTTAGTCTAAGGTGAAATTTAGTCACAGAACTTCAATAAATCATGTCAGCGATATTAATTAGAATATGTACTTCATTAACTTTCTTTATTATATGCAGCTACTTGATGTCTTCTTGCATGTCAGCTACAGCTGCAATTCTGGAAATAACAAACTACATAATTTTTTACAAATCACTACTTAGAAGAAGGTGACTAGTAAGTCGTATGTGCTTTTAGTGCTGTTTTAAGGCCAAAGTGAACAGCCCCACTCATTAATGTTTAAGAACTTCCTTGCTTCCAGAACGTGAAGATAGCATTAATTGTCATTTACAAGAAACCTTTGAAGTAATATTTGTTACTGGTAAAAGCAAGAAATGAGGCTGTTCATCTCAGCAGAGATGAACACTTACATTTACAGTATTCTTTTCATAGGATGACACTATTACAACACTAGTTCTTTAGAAGGACATTTCTAAATCAACTGCTATTTTTACGTTTAACTTAGTAAACACTATAGATCATAGTGGCCCAAAAGGTTCTGTTCCCCCACCACGAGACCACCTCGGGGGCACATTCAGCTCTGAAGGGCTGTGGTCCAGTGGCCGTGACTCACCCAACGAGGTTTGTGTAGACAGGGTTGCACCACCGACAGCAACACTGGCACAACAAACAAAGGGCAGCAAGCAAACAGTCATTCCTCAAAACACACACGTACGCCTCTGCCAGTAAGGGCCTCTTCGGTACAAAAATACTGTACGAAAGGATGGCCTGGAACACCGGCAGGTCCATGTCACATTATCACAGTTCCTAATAGCAGGAGTGCTGTGGTATCACTGCCAGGTTAACTCTGGGAACAGCTTCTCATTAACCGTATGAGTTGGAGGAGGGACTGTGGAGACAAAAATATTAGGGGTCTTGTTTTGAAGAGAAAGCCTCTTTGATAACACTTTTAGAAGAAATTTAAGCCATGGTTTTGGTTGTTCATAAGGTTTCACTCAATCCTTAGAAAGTGTCAGCCTAAGTGTAATGGTTGCAAGCATGAGAGAAAAATCACATCTCATAACCAGCATGCTAACCTAGGTTAAGTTCTGCTGCCCAGATGTTTTCCTGTATAGGTGTATGTTTGCCAGTACAGATAGCTCTGTATGTGCTTCCAGATTCCGACTGCTTTTTGCTGATAAAAGTCTCCAGGCAAAACCTTTGGGGCATAGACAAGGCCTCCGCTCACCAGAGGAGCGGTCGCACCATCCCCGTCCTGGGGCACCTGCTCATTTGACACAAAGCCACAAACCCGCTGTGGTATGACATAGGTCTGTGGTTCACGGTGAATCCCCAGGGCAACACAACCACCCAGCTCTCTGGGGGAAGCCAATGAGAAGTACTGGAGCCGGGAGGGTCAAAGGCTGAGTTTCAAAGGGGAAACCCCATCTGTGGGCAGATGAAACGGGGGGGTTGCGGTCCTGGGACTCTGCAGCAGGCTTGGGGGCTCCCACGCCGACCCCCGTCATCCAGCCCCCGACACCCTCTCCACAGACACAGCCACACGTCTTCGTAGCGGGGTGAGGAGCACTTCATGCCTGATGAAGGACACCATAAGTCGCTGCAGAACATGGTGATAGTTTCAGAATGGGTTTAGGACAAATATCGTACATTTAATTAAGGTTTGTTTGGACCGAGCCAGGATAATTTAGGAGTAAGTTTCTAGCTCAGGACTAGCGAGACCTTGTTTTAGTTCCACTGTCCCATGAGCCACCTGTAATCCCTGGGCCAGCGTTCAGCATCACTATGTCCCTTCCTTGCATATAAGATGAGGGCGACTGAACTTCCCTCAGAGGCGCATGGGGGAAAAACTGCATTTAAGGTTGGGAGATGCCTGTAACGAGTGATAGTATCTTGGCTAGCATCTTTAAGTGGAAATAACATGTTAATGATGTTGGGTTTGGCATTAGGCAGATTTCTTTAATGCCAGTATGGAGAAGTTTGTGTTCTTCCAAATCTAATAGCTTTGGTGATGTCCTCATGCAAGGGATCAAATTCAGTGGAGTTAGAGCTCCTTGAGCCACGGCTGATTTTGGTCCAAGCTGTTTAATAATTAAACCAGTCAGGTTAAACAGTTTCCATATTTCGGGAATGTCCATAGTTTACAAGAATTCTGACAACAGCACGAATACAGGAAAAAGGCCTAAACCAAGCAATTTTAGCTGTTCTCATCTCACTTACCATAATGTCTCCCACTCCATCAAGTTGGTCTTTGAAGTCGAACCTCAGCCCACAGTTCGCATCTCTTTATGTCTTCAGACATCAGTATGAATGACTTCAGAAAAATGTGCTGGCCCTCCCTTGGCATGTTTTACTGAATTCAATATATTATGATCATTTATAATGCACAAGAAAATGACAGGATATAAAGACACTGAAATGTTAAAACTCTGCTAATATGAGAGCAGTGATATGCCATACTCTTATAGAGAATCAGAAAGCACATTTGAGTATTCCACTATGATTACAAATAACTTCATGCTGTATTCTTTTAAGAGGTTATTAAAAATATTTAAATAATGTTTCACAGATACACTTTTTATATTAATTAATGAACCAATTATTTTAGTTCATTTACAATGTCAAAGTAATGGAATAGTATTATTCTATGCTTACAATATTAATCTGATCAAAATGCTTTCATTCAAAATTATTGATGTAATGAACACAATATACTCTCTTTAGCTCTTGTATTTAACGAGATGCAAAGACTTGCATACCTATTAGGCACCATCAGAACTATTTAGAAGAATGTAGCAATCTGTATGATGCGAATTTAATTCAAATTTAATATGCTACTTCTGAAACATTCAAATTTTCAGCAGAGAGAAAAAAAAGGAGACATCACAGTGTGACATCTGATGATATTTCTTTTCTTTGGCTGTTCACCTTCTCAGCTGTTTTAAAAGACTTGTGATTTTTGAGAAAACGGTAACCTTGTGTAATCTAAGCAGGAGGTACTTTTAAGGATTTAAACATCTATTTGATGCCAGCATCAACAGAGGTCTCTGGGACATGTAGATAAGAGCTGTCCAGAGAAATTGCTCAACCACAAATGTATTCAGGCACACAGTGAAGAGAAAGGTTGAATATTAACAGAGATACAGTGATTGCTCGGAAGGGTTGGTCCTATCGCTGTCCAGCTGGAAATGAGGGTTGCTGCCTATATATATAGGAAGAGAGAGGGGCTCTCCCTGTCAGAGCGGCTGGTGGGAGAAGGTCCCCGAGCTGCTCGAGCAAGCCAGCACCATGAAACTGCTCCTGCTGTTCCTGCTTTGTGTGTCCTCCGTTAAATCCCAGGGCTCTCTTGAGTATGACGAGGTTGTAATACTGATCATAATTGATAATAATAATAGTAAAAATTATTAATTTCATTGACTTGCATGCATGACTTAGCTTATGGGAGTTAGCTAAGGCAGGAGCTGTGGGAAAAAACAATCCAGTGCATGTTCTTTTTCTGCTTGAAGTGTTCAAAGAAATAACCTTTGTATTATTTCTTCATGTATATGTAAATGCACCATAGTTATTTTCTGAGTTTGGATATATTTTCTTCCTATTTCTTTTCTTTTTCTGTAGGGAATGAAGAATGTCTGATGGTAAGATTAGTTATTTAGCTGAATTTATTTAAGGATGTTAATTTAACAATGTTGACATATGATGATGTTACAGACAATTAATATCAGGTGCAAAGGAGTAGAAATGTGTAATTAATCATGTCCTGTCTCAAAGACAGTAAAAACTTTTCTACAGATTCAGTAGACATTGAAAAAAAAAGATTAACTGTCAGTTCATATAGCTTTATATTGGAAATGGAGAGCTAACAACTAAATAAAAAGGCAAGCAATGAGGATCAATCTAAAATAACAGTTTAACCCATATTTAGTTTTGTTTAAGTAAAATATTTTAATAAGAAATACAGTTTAGAATCTCAGGACATTCTTTATATTTTTAAAATCCCTGCAAAAATGAAATAGGTCAGGGTAATCAGAATTATTTTCTGTTATATAATCTAAGCATTTGTGTCTGTACATTGACTACTGATAACACTACTATGCTTAATCATTTTCAGCAATTTTGTAATTTGTATGCTGCATACTTTTGAAAGTACTTGAAGCTTCTGACCCTGGATCCTTCCAAATGTTTGTTATTTGTAGGTAAATCCAAGTGGAACTGGAGATGGTCGAAGACTTTGATTCAGTAGTTCAAACAACTATTAATTCAAATGGTTTGGTTTCAGTAAATGCTTACAGACCAGGCCTGTTTTCCTAGCTCAACCTCTTAGACTTTCCCATTTCTGGCAGAAATAGGGAACGTATGCATCAGAGGGAGCTCTGAAAACCTACCCTGAGAGGTGATACTGAATACTTTTCCTAATTCCATCAGTTAATAGCTGCCATGTGGCCTGAGACCTGATGATGTATTTGACTGTGGCCTGATTTTCTGAGACCTTACAAATTTTCCTGTAGCCCAATCAAAAATTGGGACACTGATAACATGATCCTGAATATTCTTGTTAGCCCCAATAATGTCTGATTACTTTTTTTTGGTATCCTACTACTTCAAGTTTCAATGTGCTTAGTGGCTCTGAACTATCAAAACTTTATTTCTTGGTCAGAATGAGCTATTAGTATATTGTTTTGCTTTAGTTTGAAGGCTTTTTAGCTTGTCTATATCTAGGTGGAGGGTGTGTGACTAATCTTGCAAGGTAGGGCATAGCAATCACTTTTATATGTCAGTATAATATTTCCGTTACTGCTTTTGTCATTCCATACCAAGGTTTTCCTTGCTGTTTTAAATACTAAAGAGTGCTGAACGGATGCCTCCACCCCATGCATCGCATTTTACAATAGCAATCCCAGACTGAGAGAGTTTCCTCTCCCCCTGGCTTTGCAGGACGACAGCCCTCAGCCCGACATCCGAGGCCACCGACCCCTGGACAAAAGGCGGGAAGCGGCCCCCACGCTCCGACCCGTGGCACCTCCCATCAGTGGGACCGGGTACCAGCCCCGACCCCCAAAGCGGGTGAAGCCGGGGGACAAGAAAGAACGTATCATCTACCCTGACGCTGGTGGCTGCAAGCATCCTTTAGAGGAGCTGGTGGGTGTCTGCCCATGGAGGCAGCTGGTAACAGGCTGTCCTTTTCTTCCAGTGCACCCAACGCGGAGTTTTCTTTGCCAAAGGAGGGACGGTCGTTCATTTAAAGCAGCCCAACTTTGCTTCGTTTTGTTTGAGTTTGGTAGGGCTGCATTCAGAAGAGTAATGCCACAGAGTCCATAGGATTAGCCACAGAGTCAGACAGCCTATGGCGGGGATGGGGAGATGAGATTTGGACCGTAAATGAGGAAAGGAAGTATCCGTGGGTTAGCCTGCACTTTCCATGTGGCTTTGCATAGGTAACTATTAAGAAGGACAGAAAAAAGCTCTGCAGAAGCGCTAGCTTTAATTTCAGATAGTCTCAAGGAACCCTAGGGACCAAAAAAAAAAACCCTCCCCTGTCTGTCTTAAAATTTGTTTCAAACTGTATTTATGGCCTAGCCTGAGTCACTGCCCCAGCTCTTCGGGAGAAGCGTGCAAGCGTGCTGGGATCCCGCAAGCTCCTCGCTGCCTTGCAGTAACCTCTCCCGCTGTCCCTGCTGTGCTCTCCACCAGAAAACCCAAGCTGTAACGGTGCTGAGAGGCATCTTCACGTCTGAGAGCAAATTTCAGCGTGGAGGTTTCCAACAAATGAAGTGTGTTGAAGCTTAATGAATGCACTGTTGCGGTAGAGTCCCACTGCTGCCTGGGTATTTCGGGTCTCAGGGGACCGCAGAATTTCCCACCGCCTTTTAAAACACTGCTATCCTTGACAGTGCAGCGCTTGTTGCAGAAGCAGTGGTGCTCAGCTTCTTGAGATGATAATTTTTTAATTAATCGCATGGCCATTTCACAAGAGATACATATAACAAGGTGTAGAGAACATGGCTGGTTCTTGGAGGCTACTGAAAGAGGAAAGGGGTCAATATAAACGTGCACAGGCACTGGGTAGTTCCTGACAGGCTTTAATCATAGTTCAGGTGGCTTAACACCGAGAACATTTAACAGTGCGGAAAAGTGAAAAGCAGCCAGTGGACCAAAAAAGTGTGAAGAGAGAGGGCTTTTCCCAAGAGCTTCAACAAAAGAGACCTCCTGGGGGAGTCAGGGCTCCTTCCTGACCTTCAGACTGCAGCTTCTTTGTCGAAGTGGAATGTCTTGAGTCCTTATCTAGATGGTAAATGGCTGGTCTCACATTACGAACTACTCAGTGTGTTCAAAGGTATGGTCATTCACTGATGGGAGCAGAAACTTCTATCTTGACTTTTATTCACAGCCCTTTTTTTTCTTTTTTTAAGGGAGTGCTGTGTCCAACTGGATGTGAGCTGCAAACTACACTGGTAAAACAGGAAAAAAATGTGAAAGCAGTTGTTCGTGATCTAAAGGACAAAGTGAGCAAACTGTCTGAAACCTCTACAACTTTCTATGAATACGTGACTGTTCTAGACGATAAATTGGTAAAGAGGCAAAAACAAAGAAAAGGTATGCTATTTCTATGAATTACTAGTGTAAGCAGTATGGCAGTTCTATTGGCATTGCTACTGTTACTTGTTAACGGGACTTCTTAAAAAAATTTAAAGATACAGTGGAATATCCAGCAAAGTAGAGTTCCATGACCACATCCTCTTAAATCTTAAAAAAAAAAATCCTTTGAGAGAGGCAAAGGAATGGATCTCATACTAAGGCAAGATTCATATGAGGCCCCTAAATATGAGGGTCATGTGTCCCCCTCCTTACCTGCTTTCCTATGTCCATCTGATCCCTTCATGCCCAGCTCCTGGCTTGGCAGCACGACTCCCTGGAAAGAAGCTAACTGTAGTTCTTTGGCAGAATATAGCACCACTGGTAAGTCTACTAGCTAGCAAAGAAATAACGACACACATGTACCACTTTCCTGAGAATCTCTGCATAGTTTTTGCACACTGTGGTCAAGTAAGCAAAAGAACTGCCTATCCTTCCTCCCCACTAAGGGAAGAAGTAGCTTCTCAAATTGTGTGTACAGATTGCTCTTCTTTATTTCATAACTGGAAAACATGTTGAAAACTAATCTGCTTTTCATCTCTTTGCTTTTCTAGACAATGATGACATACTTTCCCAGTACAACACAGAAGTGGAATTGCATTATAATTATATAAAGGATAATCTGGACAATAACATCCCATCTAGCCTCAGGGTCCTTCGTGCAGTTGTGGATTCTTTACACAAAAAGATACAAAAACTGGAAAATGCCATTGCAACCCAGGAGGACTACTGCCGTTCCCCCTGTGTTGTTTCCTGTAATATTCCGGTGGTTTCAGGCAAAGGTACTCAATCAACTATAATGACACCTCTTCTCCCTTTCATATCACTGTGCAAATTGATAGATGCATCATTCAGTCAGTTTGAACGTGCCTCTGAAGCCTGTGTCATTGATTAGGATAGCAGAAAAGATGGAAAGTGACCCTAAATGAAAAAAATCTTTCATGGATGCCTATACTAGTCCGACCAAAGATCCTCTTACCCAATATCAGTCTTTATTAGCAGCCAGCAGCGTTTTAAAGAAAGGTGTGCTTCAGGGTCTTTGTAAGGTGGAGGTGATACATTCGTGCCTATCACAGTTGTACCCTCGATTTTTTCAGTCCAGAAAGTTTCTTCTTTCACAAGCTTGTCTGGTTCAAAAAGTCACTGGAAAGTATACAGTCTTCCATTACTCAGTTCGAACTTCTTTGATAAATTCCTATTTGGAGAAGTAGAACAATGCAGGTGCAGTGATCTTTCTTCCCCGATTCTTTCACATGATGTATCACAGAAATCAAAATGAAAGTAGAATTTTACATATATATTTAAACTTGTTCCCTTATAATCAGCAAACCGAAGGACAAGAAGATTGCTGAAGAAGTTCACAGCTCTTTCAGTAACGGAGTCTCTGGTTTATTCTTGCAGAATGTGAGGATATTATCAGAAAGGGAGGCGAGACATCTGAAATGTACCTCATCCAGCCAGATCCTTTTGGCAAACCATACAGAGTATACTGTGACATGCAAACAGATAATGGAGGTTAGTGTGAAATAACTATGTTTTTAAAATATTAATTAATATGGATGCTACCAAAAATCATATTAGTAATTTGCATTTTATACAAAGTAATATGGAGTTACAACTTTTGTAATTACTTGAGAACTAGGTCTGATTGACTCATTGAGAAAAGTCTTGTTGATCATCTTCAGATGTACAGCAGGATACTTCTGTAATGAAACTGGAAATAAATTGCTGGGATAGGGTTGGTAAATAAAACCATATCTTACTATGACTATAATGGACAACGTATGGCTGGGCAGACAAGGACAGCCTGGCTCCTTTCTTACCCTGCTACTATGCGCTACACAAAAGACTGGGGCAGTCCTTCAAGTTCTGCTTTTTCCACCTTTCTTTAGGAAGGAAGGTGCTACCTAAGCCTGCGTAAAAATGGCAAGGCTGAGCTCGTAAACTGTGAAAACTCAGACCTGCTGCGAGGAAGCCATATGCTCCGCATGTCTTGAGATGAAGATAAAAGGGCTATATCTTAATGTTTCATGATCCTTTCTTAATGGCAATTTAATCTAAATACTGTCGCTCCTGCAGGCTGGACTTTGATTCAGAACCGCCAGGACGGCAGTGTTAATTTTGGAAGAGTATGGGATAGATATAAAAAAGGATTTGGAAATGTTGCAAAGAGTGGAGGGAAGAACTACTGTGATACACCAGGTAAAACACCGAGCACAAAACACAAAGAGCTCTTTTTTCTCATATTTCTTGAAGGTCTTTGATTTTTTTTTAAATTAACTAATCCATTTCGGCAGACCTATAGGCAAATCATAAAGTTGCCTTGAAGTATAATGTGAAGTTCATTTCACAGAGCTTTCATTTGTTGCTTCTCAGGTGAATATTGGCTTGGAAATGACAAGATCAGCCAGCTTACCAAAATAGGGCCCACTGAAGTTTTAATTGAAATGGAGGACTGGAATGGCGATAAAGTCTCTGCTCATTACGGAGGTTTCACCATACAGAATGAAGGAAACAAGTACCAACTTTCAGTGAGTGACTACAAAGGCAATGCAGGCAACGCGCTAATGGAAGGAGCCTCACAGGTGCATGGAGAAAACAGGACAATGACAATTCACAACGGCATGTTCTTCAGTACTTACGACAGAGACAATGATGGATGGTATGTACTTGCATTAGACATTTAAAATAAAAACTAAGCTTAAAATAAAATATAGAATATTTCTCTAATTTGCTGTTAGTTGTCACAGCATTTTGTAGTATCTTAAAATACGTTTTATCCCTGCAAGTTATGAGCCAAACGTCCGTGCAGTTCTCCTGATGTAGCCAAGGGCAGGTAAAACTATAGATCAGGTTAGTGCTGCTCCACAACCAAGTAACAAGCAAGCACGCTGAATGTTATTGATTCCATGAATGATGTTACCACAGACAAATCAGCAAATCTGGATGCAATATATTCACTGTCAGAGACTGATGGTGGCAGTTATGAGGACACTGTGTTGCTTAAGTAGCAATATCGGTACTCACTCCAGTAACACATAATGAGTCCTGAGGAAGGAAAGAGGTAGCATGTCCTATTTAAAAAACAAAGTTCTGCCTACTTAGAAAACAGGAGCTCAGTTGTCCAGTACGTAATTTAGCACTGTATCTCTAAACTATGTGATATGTCTTTAGCTTATATCTGATTACATATTCATGAATAAAGGAATTGTTTAGATTGGGGAAGACATATATTTCTCATTGGTTTATATCTCTAAATTGCATTGATATTGCAATTATCATGATGAACTGTAAGAAATTGGAGTTATCAATCGGTAAACTAAAACAACACTCCCAAAGAGATACAGCTAAAATTTCACCTGTTTTTCTTAGGCACTTCACCTTCCAAGTGCCCTGTATAGCACGCACTTGTGATGGTCAATCTTTTACAGAAAGTTCAGGGAGAATTTTAAATGTTTATTATGGTTTGAAAATTTCAGTACAGATGCAGGTGTGTGTACTCTGTTGATCTGTTTGCTTACAGTTCATCTGTTACTCTCAACATTTTTTTTTCCCTCATCAGGTTAACTACAGATCCAAGAAAACAGTGCTCCAAAGAAGATGGAGGTGGGTGGTGGTACAACCGCTGCCACTCAGCCAACCCCAACGGCAGATACTACTGGGGAGGGACCTACAGCTGGGATATGGCAAAACATGGTACAGATGATGGTGTTGTATGGATGAACTGGAAAGGGTCATGGTATTCAATGAAGAAGATGAGCATGAAAATCAGACCATACTTTCCACATTAACCATTACCAACATGTACAGGATCAGGGATTTTCTTTTAATATTTGTACAGAGTTATCTTTTTAGCCACCATATTCAGGCTTGTCTTTACATATGAGAATGAAATATGTATGTATGAGCATATTGTGACCTAAAGTGAAAAGCTGTCAGACGTAAATCAAAATCTGACTGATGAAAATAACTCACAAATGTATTTTGTGCCATTTTTCATTTGTTCACAAGACAGAAGTAACTCTTATAGAATAATGCTGATTAAAAAAAAAAACCCACACCAAACCCAACTTGTTTCAGTCTTTTACAAAGAACTTCTATAGCACATTTGAAGAGGGAAAGGATTATTTTAAAACGTTTTCTAAAAATTAAATAAAGCCTTAAAACTAATGTTTTCTTCACATGATTCCTAAATATTTATGCATTATCTGGGGAGAAGCAAACACATTCCACTAAATAGGAGACAGTAATTTTCTTTTGTATTATAAAGCTAACAGTAACTACCTGTGTAACAAATTGAGGAGGAATAAAGTGAAAAGATAGTATCTAACAAATGGGTAGGTCACTAGTCACTTAGTTCAAATCCTAGATAAAACATGCCCTTTCCTGGGACCTGGCTTACATATTCTGCCTCTTAATATCCCTTCCACCATCCCACATCCTTTTATCATAGAATAAAATACAGTATTAGAAGACCTGGCTGGTATGTCTTTCACACAATCACTATCGTGGGACTAGAGCAATTAGTGACTCCAATCATAGGGCAGGTGGAGGCTGGGTATTTCATCAAAGCCAGTGGTCTGGGCTCCGTCTAGCCAGGAGCAGAGGTTGTCCCAAAGACAGGGTTTCCCAACCCTGGTTGGCAGGATCAAACATCTCTCCTCCACAAAGGAAGGGACCCAGCTCACCAGCAGTGGATGGATGCCATCTGAAATATCTCGTGTTGATTTAATCTGTGGAGCCCAGGAGGACAAGGAGGAGACATCATGGCAGCATCTCACTGCATGAGTGCAAATGTTCAGCATCCCCAGAGGCAGGCTTCCACTGAGGCTAGGGAACACAAACAAAAGGCATAAAGCAGAAGCCCCTTTTCCAAAAGCAGGTGCACTGCTCCACACATGCCCATAAAGATGTCTCTGCTCTTCAGGAAACTCTCCAGAAAGGTTAGACAGTGGCTGTGTTTGAGAAGCACTGAAGAGAGGCTGAAAGTGAGCTGCTTTGCCAGTATGGGATGGGATTGTTAAATGGTATGAAACATGCTGGCCAGTGAGATTGGGGGCCTGGAAGTTTGCTCATGCTTGTTTCTCAACAGGAGAACAGAAATATTAAACAGGGTAAATACTTGTGTAATTTTATGTCATAAGGTATAAAGGTTTTCCATGCAGCCAGTCTTTTCCTAAAAAATCCTTACCACACACCGTCAGCAAGTTGTTGATTTAAACCCCTTATCTGCAGGAGAATCCTTGCTTGACACAAGTGCCGAGAAACATTCTAAACCAAGGAAATATATACTGTAGCCATCCAGGTGCTCCTCATCTTGCTTGTGCTGGTTACAATCATATCCTTTTAGTGGTCACTAGAAAATAATAGCCTGTTTTGGGAGTTGTATTTCGATGAGCTATCATGGACTGTCTTATTTTGAAGCTACAGTATGCATGGTAAATTCATCAATGGTTTGGGAGGTCTACCTCCACATTTGTAAAATCAAAGCTTAGGAGATTCTTAAAAGTCAGTCCTAAAATGCATGCATCATTTATCAAAGTGCACTCTGTGTTAGGTGTGTGGCAAAAGTGAGAACCCGAACGACTCGCGGGTCTGCCCAAGAACTGACTCCCACCGCTGTTGTGCTCCTCTTGAAATGGGAATGAGAGGAGACAGCCCAGAAGCATGACTGTCAAACCCGACCAGACTTCGACGGTTCACGTTAGTGGAGGCAGGAGTTTGTGATGAACATACTTCTAAGTTCTTTTACTTCTTTAACACTCTTAAACAAAGTAAGTAATTCAAATTATAAATATTTTTATCTCCAGTCAAGGTGAGAGCTGCCAAAGACACAGACATAGTCAAAGACATAGACAAAGTTTATACAAAAAGGGTTTTAAAATCAATATTTTCTTGAAAAGTCAGTTATAAATAAGATGAAAGAACTATTTTGTTGATAATTAATCACTGTTTATTTTTTAAGCCACAGATGTGTCCAGTTGCCTTCAAATTCACAGAGTAAAGGTACATCAGGCACATATATATATAAAAAAATCTTTTTAACTTGTAGTTGTAACATATATCTTAAAAGCCCGTCGTTCTACAAGGTTTCTATGGGCCTGATTTTCATTCTAACAATTTTGAGGGAATAGTCAGAGGCTCTAAATGGCAGCCAGACCACGCCGTTTTCAATCTCGTAAGGAATGTTGTACCTGGGGTCGTAGTGGCCCCCCAGGTAGTAAATGCCATTGAGGTTGGCCGCCTGGCAGCTGTTGTACCACCAGCCGCCCCCGTACATCTCGGCGCAGCTCTCTTCCCAGCGGTCCTGGT
>NW_009624850.1:20810-26960 GCF_000690535.1 Cariama cristata | reverse complement strand
GGGGCTGTTATTGGGTCCCCTCTCCCAGCCAGCCGGCAATCAGCGCGTCCCCGGCGGTCCCCTCGTAGGAAGACACAGCAAGGGTGTACCCTTCTGCTTCAGACCCTACCTGTACGATATATTCTGCATACACGGCATTTCCATCCCAGTCCTCTAATTCCACCCGAAGGAGAGTGTCGTTCTGAGTCAGCAAGTGTATGTTCTCATTGCCCAGCCAGAACTCTCCTTGCCCTCTGCCATCCACGCTGCCGAAACCTCTCTTGTAGTCTTGCCAGGTCCGGTTAAAATTCACTGATCCATCCATTCTCTGTTGGATCAATAGCCATCCTCCCAAAGTGGTCTCTTGGTCGCAATAAACTGACAAAACCTTATTGGATCCCGCTGGCTTGATTTTGAAAATGCCACTTTTGGCACCAAAAGTGTGTTTCTGGCGGATATCATCACAGTCTAAAAAAAAAAGTTGATCTGGTTTGACAGGGGTTATCAGCAAAATTTAATAAAAGGTTCAGAGGAATCCAAGTACCAATAGCTCTGAGGAAAATTGTTAAACAAGTATCGGTATAGCGACAGGCAACAGTAAAAAGAATTCAGAAAAGAAAACTTGACATACTTCTTAAATTGTGAATTGTCTATATAATACCCGAGTATTAATGAAATATTTTCCTTTTTGTTTCTGAGGTGGCAACAAACAGACACAGTGCTTGCACTTTATCACCACACTGTTGTGCTGCAGTATCAAACCCCAATGTGTCAGTTTGGTTATGGATGGAGTTTGGCTCCACTACCTCAGTAACTACTTCTGTGATGCCTGTGTACCTTTCCCAGTGCTGGCTGTCCTTGGCTTCACTCCTGAACGTCTGAAGCTGCGTGCCTGAAAGTCTGGGGTATCCTCTGCACTCTGATCGTGTTGCACCCCACCTAGCTGCTCAGTTATTTCACGGGTCTTTAGTGATTTGGTTTCGAAAGTGGAGCCTCCCTTGTTGAAACTAGAAGAGGAGCTGGTCACTACCGTCTTGGAGTGACTTGCACTGCCAGATGGGAATCCAGATGGCTGAAGGTGAAGTCCTCCAAAGTCATCTTCTTCCTCCTCTCCTAAGTCCATAAATTTGCCTTTCCCCCCGTAAGGCCGTGAATGACTGGATACTCCAGCACCTAAGTGGCTACTGCCTGTGCTGCTTACGTGGACGCTAGATCCACCAACGTGCCTACTACCGGTGGATGGAGAGTCAGGGGTAAAAAATGAGTCTAGCTCAGGGAATAACCTCTCTAGCTTGTGGAATTCATCTGTCCCACCAACATGGTACACGCTCCCTTCCCCTCCAACACTTCCTGCTCCTTGTAAAAAGGAGCAGTCTGAGCCATCAGAAGAAACCATTTTTTCAACGATTTCTTCTCTCGGGCCATCAGGGCCAGTGACAAGTTTTGTGGTGGTAGTTTTGGTGCATCTACGAACAGTGGAGGAGGTTTTGTCTCCCAGACTAAGGGTTTCTCTCCCATGAGTAGGAACAACTAATTTGCTGGTGTGTGAAAGTCCATCCCCCCTTGATTCTGCCATGTGATATGAGCTGTCGCCTCGGGAGGGCTTTGTGTCTGTCTCTGATCTTTCTAATACCGCTTGCATCTGCCTGATGTTATTAACTATGTTGAGAGCTTGCATTTCTGGCAGAGGCTTATGCTTAAAATGCTCAGGAACGTTCGAGTCCTTAAGTGGCCTCATTTTCAGTGTGCTCAAGGTGGTTGTTTGAAGCTCTGGGTGCAAGTTGATGGAGTTGGCTTGAGTCAGCTGCTTCTGGATGTTGTCATAGCTTTCTTTGTCCACTTGGTAATCAAAACTTCTAGCACAGGTTCCTTTGCAAGCTCGTATCTTAATATCAATGTCCACCTACATAAATAGAGAGAAATAATTTGGTTAGGGAGCTTTCCTGAATTTCTCAAGCAAGTGTATCCTTTAACTGGACTGGGGAAAGGTGGGAGCTGCCCTGGTACCTCCTACCTACAGCTGAGCTTTTCCAAAGCTCAGTTTTGAAGTCATCCCTGGGTTTATTTCCACTGTAAATATGACACATGCAATAGCACAGTGCACATGAGCTCCGTGGAGAAGTATGTTGTAGCACGTTTCCAATCTCTGCTCCCTTTATTCTCGGGGCATAGCGGTGTCTTCCCGGGTGTGGAGGGAGTGCTGCAGAGCTGGGGAGGCTCCCTGGGGACCGGGGCAGAAACCGGTCCTCCAAGGAGATGGAAAGACACTGGACTTGTCCCAAAGCCTAGCATGGCCCTGCTGCAAGGCCTGCAATCCTGGGGTTACCACTGCTTTCCCAAATGATCCAAAAGACAGATCTCTCATCCAGGGATCAAAATGGGCTTTTGAGCAAACCTGCTGTTTGTGCCAGGACTTTTCCTTGCATTACCATCAGAAGAACTGGCTGCAACCTGGGAACAGGGGCTGTAACGCCAGCACAGGCTGCGGGAAGTGGTGGCAGCACCAGGGAAGGACGGGGCACGTCCCCCTCACCCCAGCTGCTCAGCAAATCCTTACGGGAGGAGAAATGCCTCAACCAGGTATCAGCAGATAAAATATCCTTGTCTGAGAGCAGAAGCGGCAGACGAGACCAGAAGGCCTCCTGAGCTCACGCTGGTTCCCACACAGCCGGAAAAGAAAACTGAGCTGCACAGAGAGCAACTTATTTGGGGATTTGCCTCAGCGAGTCAGACCCTGTGAGAGTTGCATCACGTTTTCTTCCAGAGGGAGCACTGCTCGCCACGTACGGTATAATGGATAGACCCTCTTTCTGTAGCCAAGCCCTGGAAAGAATGGAAGTTACATAGCAGCTACCCACCTCCAAGCGCTTCATCTCCACCACCTGTTCCTGGATGCTGCTCTGCAGAGCTTTAATTCTGTTTACTTGAGTGACAACTCTCTGCTTTAATGTCACAATTCGCCGCCTCAGTTCTCCTGACACGTGACCGTAAGTCTCATCAATCTCTGAAACAGAAATGCCTCCCAGTCAGCTACGCACATGTGATTTTCTTTCCTAAGAGAGTAGTACATTCTAAAATATGTAATTAAAGCACGTAATTAAGAACATTTCTCATAGTACTGAGAAGGTAAAAATTACATTAGTTTTTACTAGTTAGCAGTTAAGAGTCTTGTATTACTATGGCTCTTGATAATAAGGTCCAGCACAGCATGTATTTTCACTACGTATTGCTTATGCACAAAAAGAAAATAATAATTCAGCAATGGATAATAATACTCACGCTGAGCACTGTCCAGGTTTGGTTTTAGTGCATTTATGGTTTCCACAATTATCCGATTGGATTTTTTGTAGTTGTTTTGATTTTCTGCGAGCAGCTTCTTGATTTTGTCTATTCTGTGACTATAATCCTGGTCCGTTTCATCAATCAGTCCTTGCATTCTGCAGCCTGATGGACATTTCATACCCTAAAATTGGAAGAGGGAAATAACTGTGTTAAAATCTTCACGAGTAAACCTTTTTTTAACATTACATTTGCAGACTTTTGGCCAACACTGAAAACACATTAAAAAAAAAATAGGGCAAGATTCTGCAAGTCCTCTTCAGATGTCCTGTCCTATTATCCAACAACTTCACCAAAGACTTGTGTGACTTAGAGGCAGCCTCCGGGAGACTGGTCCTTTCCCTCTCACACCTCTGGCACCGGTCTGATGGAAGCAGTGCAGCGCATCCTCAGCAACTTGCCACAGGGTGGTAGGGTGAGGAACAAGTAAACCCTTAGTTTTCCCTCTTCTCTGTTCCTCAGGAGTGAAATAAGACATATATATGTACATATATATATATATATATATGTATTTCCCAAAGGGCTGCTGTAAGGAGAAGGCTGTTGTCCACTCTGAGCAAGGATGTTAGAGGCCAACTTATTTAAGCAAAATTTTCCTCAGAAAAGCTTAATATTCTTACAGACTAAAGCTCTTTGACGAGATTTCATCGAATAAATGTAGCATAGAGATGGGCTCAGATGCAAGAGGCAAGAGAGAGACAAATTAACAGTTTATACACAAAGACGTCCAGTCAATCGTTATGAATCTTTTACTGAACATTTTGTTGCCTGACTTCCTAAAAAGTAATTAGTGAAGTGTAAGTTATTTCTAGCTATTTCTTCTCTTTGTCGCACATCTTTCTTTCCAGTGCCTTTTTCCTACCAGCTCCAAAAGTGGCAATATCAAAATCCTTCTTACATTTTTCTAGGAATAGTCTTCTTTATTTCATCTTTCTTTTTCAGACTTACTTTCTCTTCTGATTCTGCACCCCTGCAAACTTATTTTCTCCTTTTTTTCTCCTTCTTTCTTTCTTTCTTTCTTTTTTCCTCTCTTTCTTTCTTTCTTTCTGTCTCTCTCTCTCTCTTTTTCTTTCCTGCAGGAGATCTCTCCAGGCTGCCCTGACGCCAAGCGTTACCTGTCCTCCCTCAGACCTAACGCCCACCGGCGCGCTGGCTGCACGGCACCTGTTGCAGCGGCCCGGCTGAGGTCCGCAAGCGCCCAAGCGATAGGCCCCCCTTTTGCCCCCAGAGCTTATTGCTCACCCAGTCATCATCCGCACAGATGGGCCAGTTCTTCTCATACTGGCAGGAGGCCTGGGACATGTGCTCCACAATCCTGGGACCACGCACTCCCGCCCCCTCCTTTTCAAAGGTGCTCTCTCCATCTTGTGCCTGCCAGGAGGAAAAAGGGGAAAAGCAAAACCAAGATTAACCGAAGAGCTGCCAAGAGAAGGGAAGCATAACGCTGACATCCTCGAACAGTCAGAGGCATGGCTGACATGTGGCAGTTACAGCCATCTGGAATGCTGTCACACTGAACGGTGCAAGGATTTTGTCCCCAACATTTCTTGTAAGATATGATTTTGTTTGTTTTGAATAAAGAATAAAGCTTTTCATCTCTTAAAATTAATGTTGCTATGTAGGGAGCTGGTGATGCTCAGGATATATTACAATAATATCATTCCACAGAAATCTTGTGTTCTGTGTGTAAACCTAAAATTTACTTGGAATTAGATTGAAACTGATTGCTAAAGCAAATACTTAAAAAATCCTATCTTCTATTTCCATTTGTTGCAATACTTCTAAATTTCTATCTTCATTGTACCACCTTCAGTCTTAAAGATACATATGAAGAAAGTTTTCCCGTTAGTTTTTCTGATTTTAATCACAGCTGCTAACTGCAAGCTTGTAGCACTGTTTTGCCTGGCATAAGGAACAAGAAAGATAATAACATGGTAATAAAAATGACAATGTCAGTGATGGATGGATACCACTGTGCTAATGGAAGGAAAGAAATAAATATACTGAGATTTTCTTCAAAGCTGAGAAGAAAAAGTGCATATATGCAAGCTAATTCTAAACCAAAGCACTGTAAGGATTCCTACTGTGTTATCACTTAGTAAAAGGGGGAAAAATAATTATTTTTCATAAAAGAAAGCCCTGGTTTAGGCTTTGAGATGTAATTAGGTCTGACTGGATTCCTCTGCACATCTTATGTTCTTTTCAAGCAGCATAATTAATGCTTGACAATATTAATGATTAATTGTTACTATGATTAATGATTAATTCTGAGGCAGAGAAAGTTTTCCTAATTCTAGCTGCCAGGGCCAGAACCTCAACCCTGGGGAACTGGACTGTCGTTATTAAAATCAGCAGATTGATGCTGGTTTGATTCATCCTGAGGATCGGGCTCAAGTGCCTCTTAAAAGTAACAAATAAAAACTTTACTTTCAGGTGGTCTGTGCCCTTTCAGCATTGACAGCTCCAGTACGACTGCTTCTGTTTTGTCCCACCTGCTTCCTATAATTTCCGTCATTTGTTAAAGTATGCACATTCTTCAAAAAGCAATCACAAAAAGAAACATAAAGAATCTAACATAAGATTATGGCCTGAGATCTCAATAAGAAAGCAGCAAGGTTATATTGGCATAGTTGAAAATCAAGCCTATCTCTTTCCTTATCTAAAAATTGATTCTTTCTTAGCTCTAATTCAACCTGATGTTGCTGCCACAGGAATCCTTGTTTTTAATGTGTATTTTATAATAAAGGTATTGTGTGTCTTTTGTAGGTGGAAAACCCTGCTGAAGTACTGTCCAAAGAAGAGTAGAAATCACCCTAGTGACATGAAAATTCC
>NW_009624850.1:0-20779 GCF_000690535.1 Cariama cristata | reverse complement strand
AACCCCCCTAGTGACAGAAAAATTCCTGACTGGCGGGAGCCACTAGCATCCAGTCAGTTAGGTTTAAGACTTAGAGCATCATCTATGAATCTACGAATTCATGTTAATGTATATGCTTTGCTGTTCCTGAAGCCAGGTAAATTCAGCAAAACAGAATTAAGCAAAACTAGAGCTGGATACTGCAGAACTACTGATGAAAGTCCAGCAGTGAACTGGTTACAGTAAGCTTGTGCATATGTGTGTGTACTGAATTTTACAAGCTAGGTGACAGCCAAAATGTATCTATATAATGAATGAACATTAAACAAAAGCTCACTTTTCAAAACAGAAAGATATGAAAAGAATCAAGTAAGCAAACTCATACCCAGGCTAAGTTGAGGCACAGCAACACACAGAGGATCCTCATTGATATCATCTTCAGGAGACGAGCAAGCAGAACTCTGACTGAAAGGATGCTCTTCTCTGGTCTTTTGGTGCAATTTAAACCTTGATGCGAAGCTGAGATTAATCATTATGCTCCCTTCTATTTGGAGACAAAACATGCCAAATGCCCCCTCCCCCTTAGGTGATTACTTAAGGCCTCTTGCACAAGTTTCTGATGTTATTTGCTCCAGATAAGTTTGTACAACACCAACATGCGGGCAACACCATGTATTCCAGGAAAAAAAATCTGTTTAAAGCTTAGTTTCTCGTAACTGGCTGTTCAGTGAAGATGTATGCAGGACCTAGCGGGATCCAGCAATGCTTACCTGCTGGAAGGCACACACTCCGTGGGATGGGCATTTAGTTAGCGTAATCAACGAGCTGATACTTGAAAAAGGAAGTCATGGGTTTGCCCTTTCTGTGTGACTGTGTTCCACTGCTGTGAAATCCACTGGCCTTTCCAAACCAACTACTAGTCTAAGAAAGGTTGATACAGTCTATCTGTGACCATGTGGTCATCAACCGAATTAATTCCTGAGGAGTGCAGAGCCCAGTTTACATCACTTTTCACAGCTGGACCTTGCTAGTATTTGTATAATGCACGATGTATTTAACATTATGCTGTCTCTTACACAAATGGTATATTATAATTTTTTATCAAGTGGGATTTGTTTGAAATGATCACATATTTATGAAAAGCACAGTAGGGTGGTACTTGAAAATGTCCCAGAATAGATGTTAAACATAATTAAATCTTGCTAAGGAGTCTTGTCTCCTTAAACATTTGTGTAACGGGTATAGTCTGTGTGCAGCAATTGATGATAATGTGTTGAGAGCTCTATTACAAGCCTTACTGTTACTGGGGAACATTGTATGTGGCTGTCAGACAATTGAGAGATGCTGCCCATCTCAAAAGTTGCCACTGCAGTGAGCAGAAATGAGCAAGAAAACCTTTATTGGAGCAAATGTGGGCCTAATCACTTGAAAGAAAAAAATTCTCTCTTAGTTTTTTAAAACTGCATGACATTCACAAAACTCTCCATCATCTACAGGTTGCAACATCTTATCATATTCTGCTTTAGAGGGACATGTTTAACTTCAAAATGGCTGACTTTAGCTTTAGATCCATTCTAGCAACCTCTCAGGTTTCGTCTTATCCCCCTTTCCTCTGCTTTTCCTCTTGTTTTCTTCCAGAGGCTTGAACCTTCTCCACAGAAAGTTCACTGCAGTTGAACTGAACCCTTCGTTTCCTCCCATTTCTGACCTTGCATTTCATGCTTCTCTCATCTAGGAAAACCGTCTTAAACCTAATTTAACTTGTACCAATATCACTAATAGCAAGCCATATCCCCAGGCAGCAGAAGAGCTCAATAAGGTGGTGCTACATTGATTGACACCTACACCACCAGGATCTGGTTTTGCATGACAAAGGGTTTCTACTATATTTAAGGCTTAATCTTATAACCTGTGCACATTCTGAAACAAGATGCTTTGTTTATTTCAATTCCTTGCAACATGCTTTGTAAAGTCTTCTGTTGAATCCCATGCAGTGCCAGTAATACTATGATGCAACAAACCTTTTCCGATCTCAGCAACCAGACAGCCCAACTAACTTCAGCAACAAATGTCCAAACAGACCACGTATTACCTTTGCTCAGTTTGAAGATCAGCCAGCCATGGCTGTGTTGTTTGGTTGGTAAACGTCTGTAAGGCAGCTCCTAAACTCAAAGCAGATAATCAATATACTTACACACCAAAACGCTCCACTGTAACCTCAGCAGGGGCAAGACTGGTGATGCTTCCCCACTCCAAGTCCTACACAGTTTTGTTCGCTCTGTTGCACCAGTTCTGTGAAAGAATTATAAAAAGCTCAGAGGACAATAAAATGCTTAAAGGAGAGAAAGCCCACAATAAGAGGAAGTCTTGCAGGACTAGGATTAATTATTTTACAGAATAGAGTAAAATGGGTTTCATCCAAAATATACTGGGATCCATGGAGAGTCTCCCACTCAAATCAACAAGCTCTAATTTAGCTTCCACAACAGATACAAAACTCTGCTCAAAAATCACAACCTTAGGACCTCCGTGCTCAGGAACACAAGAATTTCAGGGACAACTTCCATGTGTGTATACTCGTGGACTCTGCTTGACTGCAGGACCACATGTGATGTTTCTTCCACCGAACCCCTTCCTCCGCACATTGAGCATGGATGGTGCTCTGCAGGCAAGCAGCCGCCCGGAGCTGCACGCTCTTTTCATTGTATGACGATGCTTGCAGACTCTTTAAAGCTTCAAGGATTTTCCTATGGTGCTCATCACTCAGTTACCCCAGTGTTTTACAAACATTCATTCCCTGGGCATGACTTTCCCCTTTTCACAGCTCCAGAAGCCAGGTGAGAGGGCTAAGTCAAAAAGTAGTTATTAGCTTTTGGGATCCATTTTGATAGTCTGAGTCTTCAGAGCACACCATATGTGCAGATCGCACTGACAGCAGCTGTAGCTCTGTGCCTGCACCGGGGCTCGGGAGGAACATCCAGCAGCCGGCTCTGAGACACCGCAGTGTCTTGCCTCTGGTCCCACAGGAACCAGGTGATGAGGGCAGGAATAGAACCTAATTCCACGGGGTCTCAGCTATAAGTAAGAGACAACTGTGCCCCATCTGGTCCTACTCACTACATGCATTACAACCTATGCAACAACTAAAGCATCCTTCATAATTCAGATGTGATGTGACAGGTCACCTTAGTTCTGGCTTTTCCCAATTTGTAAGATCTTTAATTTGTGATCTTCAATAATCTCTGAACATTATTTTTGTAATTTAATAGGCCTTAAAAATCAAGGGCACATCAAGCAGAAGAATTTCTGCCTTTTCCACCCTGCTGACAGAGGATGGGACAATTTGCTGTGTGGTGTTACCAGAGCACGGCTGGACGGGGCAGGGGCATGTGCCAGGCCTCCCTGGCCCTGGTGGAAGGCACAGCTCTCCGGTGGCCTTCAAACACAGAAAACTTAAACTCTGGTCCACGTAAAACTCGGCCGCCAAGGCTAGAGGGACTGGAAAAAAGCTGATAACCGATCATAAACGTTAGGCAAGCTAAGAGGGGTTTTCTGCTTCGTGCGAAGGGGATTGCTGGGTGAAACTGGGGTGAAGGAGGAGCCCCTCAGGCCTTCCAGCGGAGGGCTGAATCTGGGCCCGACCTTCAGCCTGTACCTTTGCTTCCCTGTTGCAATCATCCAGTCATTTCTCCCTGTGTTTGTCTGAAAGGCTAAAGGCCAAGAGCTAGATAAACTTTGGATTTAACTTTAATTCGTGATCAAAGGAGAGAAGGGCAGTTCACTGCTGCAGCTGCCCTGCTCCTGGCAGGCTGCCGCAGTGACAGCTGGGGACTCCGGGACTGAGCGCCCGTTCCTGCGCCCCGGAGGTCAGCCAGCCCTTGTGGGCCCAGCAGTGCTCCTCTCTCCTGGCCCACCCTACCACCAGTCCCCACCACCAGTTCCCAAGCGGTGCCTTCTCCTCCTCTGACCTGCCCACTCCTGCCCCTCCTCTGGATACCTTGTCTCAGACTCTATTGGCCTTCAGCCCCAGCTCTCACCTCCACTTTCTCTTCACATGCTCCTCAAATTACTTAACTATTTTGAATTAATTACTAGCCAGTCCCAGCATCTGGTCCCACATTTTCCCCATGCCACGTCCCAGGGGCTGAGGGACCCAGCAAGTCTTCCAGTCAGTCCACCTTATTTTGCCTCTTTCTATCTCTATCCCTTCCTTGTCCACTTTTTTTTGCCAGCAAGTCTTCCAGTCAGTCCACCTTATTTGCCTCTTTCTATCTCTATCTCTTCCTTGTCCACTTTTTTTTTTGCTTTGCTTTGGAGTGAGCATGCAAAAGAGAAAGTTTCTGTTCGCAATTCCTCCATTTTGTGCTACAGTGGTCTTTGACTAAGCAAGCACAAGGTATGAAAGAAAGGCAAACTCATTGTAGCCACCAAATCCTATAATGAAATTTTATAAACTCAGACGGGGACAGGCTTGCCTAAACACAGATGACTTTCACTTTAGGCTATGGTCTGAACGTCATGTACGATAGACTGATTTAGGAAAGAGAAATATAACCTCTCAGTACACAAAATAGGGGCATTAAGTCAAATTGCAATATATTTGCTTGCAAAAAATAATACCAAGAGTATTATTGTCTCTCTAAGAGTCAGAAGAAATAGGAGATCTTTCCAGGCCCTTTTCTGACAGTTAGAGGGCTGGAAACAGTAGAAAGGAGCTCCAAAAGACATGAGGCTTGCCAATCTTCTTTCAGGGCCCATAGAATGTAACTATGGGCTGGGATCCTGCAGAGTCCCTGATGAACTGTGGCATACGACTTCTTTGAAAGGTCAGGCTTCTTGGATTCGATAGCTCTGACCCTCCTGACCACTAGACCAGATGGTCTTCTCCAAAGAGGTTAAAATAACTTGTGAAAACTTAGGACACCAATCAACAAATCAACTGGAAGAATAAGCCAATCTTAGTTCTGGTGAGCAACCCATGAAATGCCAGCTCATACCAGTGAAATGTGTGTAGTCAGAGCAGATTGTCATCAAATAAATCATTGTGGCCAAAAGCTGAACTGAGAGAGGCAAATCACAGTTCAGACCTAGCAGAGTGTGGATACAGAAGTCAAAGTTACAGAGGGGAAAGGAATATTCTTTAATTCCATGTTGCAAATATACAAGTAGTAACAACCTTGAAGTCACGTCATAGGTGGGATAAGCTGAAAACAGAAAGTGGAAGGGACTTGGCCAATGCCACTCAAGTGGCTGTATGCAGAACCAGGATCAGACTGGGCTTGCCATCCCTCATCTCGCGTCCTTCCCCCAGTCCTCTCTACACATACTGCTTCAGTTACAAGGAACCACAGGAGAGGCCTCATGGCACAAAACGTTCAGGAAAACTGCTTTGCTTGGTGAGGAATTCGGTGTCAAGGCTGGCAGTGAGCCACGCAGCATGGCTGGTTGTATGGTGCAACAGAGCTGTGAAAATATACCGGTTCAGTGGTGTGGAGCAGTTGTCCCTTATCCCAAACAGTGGCTGGCCCCGTGCTGACCCTATGGTAACCATGGCTTCTTCTCACCTACTCCTGAGAAACCTTCCTTCCTCTTAGATTTTGGCCCAAGGGTAAAACTTGAACTAAGTCAAAATGATCTCAGTAAAAATGACAGGGGGACAGCAGCTTATCCTGCTACAGAGACTCAGATCCAGTGAAAGAGCCTCAGCAGCAGCCTCGTCAGAGACCTGGGCACCAACACTGGAAAGTGTTGAGGCGGCATAAATTGCCTTTAAGATCTGTCTTATTGGTGTAATGTCTCCCTGTCTTTAAAATAAAGCATTTGAATGTGCTCTTCAGAAATACCAGATGAACTTCTGATCTCTCACTAGCACCTAAAAATAAAGACCAGGATACACTTCGTATTTCACTTCTTAATATGTCAAATTGAGATGTATGTAGATATAGATATATATTCTAGCTCTGAGTATATTTTTGTTGAGCAATTTATGCACAAACCTAATATGATTTGCTAATGCACCCCTCAAATGCATTCATCAGATATTCTGAGCGAGTACATTCAGACAGCAGCGCAAACCCTTTGCTGTTCTTGATCTGTGCTGTGAGTTTGCCTATGTGGATCACATGGGAAATTATTACTGGATTTAGAAAAAGAAAATGCAAGTAAAATACAACTAATTTCTGCTGCAAATTTTAACTTTTTTTGGTCAGATAATGGCACTAGATACATTAGATTCATTTTTAAATATTTATGGATAAAAAGGGAGTATTCAGGAATAATGGTTGTACAGTGTAATACTATGTGCTATATAGGAAATGAAACTTTTATTCTGAGTAATATTTGAGAAAGTTGTTTATATATATGATCTGGAGTAAAATGTCTGTTGTTGGTCATTGATAATATACTTCCTAGCACATCCTGACTGAAAATGTATTCATCACTTCATGGTAAACTCAGTTAAGTAGCCTTCAGCAGTAACCTAGGCCTCTTTCAAGTTGCTGTGTACTTTGATCTAGGTCACAGATGAATTTTATCAGAAAACAGAATGAAAACTTTTGGAAACAAGCCATACTTTATGGAGAAATAGCTCCAACACTGGCCTCTGAACAAAGAGCAGAAACTACTGGCGTGCGACTCAGGAATGAATGAATCAAATAGGTTTGACCAGAGCAACCTTCCAACCATCATAAAGTTCGCTTTGTTTTGTTTGGCCAACAGTAGAGCACAGACAATAGGTTCAGATTTTTTGTAATAATTAAAAATTTATTTAGAATTTGTACTGAAAAAAATAACCATGTACAGAGGTAAGCACTGCTCAGGGAAGAGGCTTGGGCATTTTACAGTGAACAGCATTTTGTAGTTAAAACTGAACTGTGTAATGTTAGGTAAGTTCAGTGTTGAAGAGATAAAAGATTTCTTTTCCCTGTTGAGACCAGTCTTTGTGAGATTGCCCGTTTATGAGTCTCCAACCTACGACAGAAAAAAAAAAGAGAGCATTTTAATGTTCGTCTAAAGAAGGAAGTACGTAAGGCTATGATGACATGATAGTGCTCATACAAAGTTATGCTACTTGAAAACTAAAAATGTAGCATTTAAAACACATGAAGGCAAGGGATTATTTCTGATCACAAGACTATCCATTTATCTACCTGTTAAAAGAAACGGTAATGTGGAAGGTATACTAAAATCAAAGTACAAATATTTCTGTTCCAGAATGGTAAACAAAGCCAACTTCTCTAAGAGGCAGTGGACTTAACACTTCAGCTGTCCGTGCTCAGTGTTTGCAATGATAACTATGTTCTGTTGTCATTTTAAATATCTCCTCGGCCCTGTAGTCGAACCTGTTTGGCGCTGCCTAAGTTGTGCTGCTGTCCATCTACTGACAGTCTGTTGAATGGGATGATTTTCATTGCAGTTTTCTTCATGGAGTACCACCGGTCACGCCAGGTTGCCCAGATAATGCCATTGTCATATCCAGATGGACCAGCATCTTTCGACGTGTACACACCACCTAAAATGCATCAGTTGGAGAAAAACAGTTAGTTGTTTTCTAAAATAGTTAAGGTGCCCATACATTTTTCTGGTACTAACACCTCCATGGTATCCCTGGGCATGCTAACAAGCCCCGTTCACTGCCCTTCTCCCCCCAGTTTGCTTCTCTCAGGACTGATTCTTCCACTTTGGGCAGGAGAGCAGCCCTAAGTTCCTACTGCTGGTGTTAACAGTCATTGCAAAGAATGGGCTACACCAGTTTTGTGAAATCCAGATGGCAAAACATATTCAATGAAAGTGACCCATTTTTCTCTGTTGCCAAAATGTGGTGTCCTGGGTTATAGGTATATAGAAGATACTTTACCCGTATAATATTTGCCATTGAGGTGGCCAGCGTGACATCTATTCATCCACCATCCAGATCCATCTTGCTCAGCACAGTTGCCCATGAAGTTATCATTGTCGTTATCATAGGTACTGAACCGCATGCCATTATGAGAGGTAAAGGATTTGTCACTTGGATCGTCTCCAAAATCATAGCCATCAAAGGCATCCCCAGCTTCACCTCCGATAAAGTAGGCGTAAGTCAGTCGATACTTGTCTTCTTCACTTCCCACTTTGAACACAGCATAGTCAGCAGTGCTGTTAAGAAAGGAAAATGGTGAATATGAGCATGCTGCATTCCCTGTACATGCCCAATGAAAAATACGTAGGTGTT
Organism: Cariama cristata; assembly: GCF_000690535.1. Lineage (NCBI taxonomy): Eukaryota > Metazoa > Chordata > Aves > Cariamiformes > Cariamidae > Cariama > Cariama cristata. The sequence continues at coordinate 12,591 of NW_009624850.1, read as the reverse complement.
AGAACTGCAGAAAAGGCATTTATGGCATCCTAGCATTTGAAAAGGAATTGGTTTTGCGTGAATGTGTGCCTCAGCTCAATGACACAGACACACATCCAACCAACTTTTGTGCTCCAGCATCAGACATGTTTTCTGACTACTGGTCTTCAGTGATGCATGAAAGATCCACATTATATAAACACACATGTACGTATCTCCCAGATCCATAATGCTGAGGCTTACTTAGGTCATGAGGAAATTCTTGGTGGGAGGAGGGAGTGGATGTCTCAAGAAATAGCAAGGACAGTAAGCTCTCCTGGAGAATGGAATGCACAGAATAGAATAGAATAGTTCAGCTGGAAGGGTCCTAACAACAATTGTCTAATCCATAAGATGCATAAGATGTGAAGAAACCTGAAGAGAAGAAACAGATTCCTTCTGCCAAATAAACTAGAGTTGCCAGCATGTGGCCTTCAGACATGCATGTGTGCCTGGCAACAAGTCACACACAGTGACTGCTGTCACAGCTGTGAGTTCAGGAGTCAAAGCAGTGTCCTATGCATGTTAGCAGGTCTAAGGGCTCAAAATTTTTTTCAGAGAGCTGTACAAACTGACAGCAGTGGAAGCAGTAGGTTTTAAGCTGTCATTTTCAGAAGCATCATGAGCAAATACCCTTTTTTGCCACTCCAGTCCTCCAGTTCTACTCGTAAGGTGTATGGCAGAGTGGACTGCGTAGTTATTAAATGAATCTTTTCATTGCCCAGCCAGAACTCAGTGGTGTCATCCGGAGACAGATGTCCAAATCCTTCCTTGTACTGAACCCAATTTTTCTTGAAGTCCTCACTCCCGTCCAGTCTCTGGGAAAACCAAAACCAAAACCAAAAACCTCAATCAAAAAGATATGTATCTTATGTAGGCAAATAAAAACAGTGCTGATGCAATAAACTTGCTCCTGGTAATAATATATCAGTGACATACCCTCTGTAATACTGTCCAGCCGTTGCCGTATGAGTCAATCTCACAGTAGACTAGGAACGACTGCTTGGCTTTTTGAGGCTTGATAAAGTAAAGACCACTTTTTCTGGCACCTTTATTTGCGATGTCTTGACAATCTGAAGTAAAGATATTCAAAGGATCATTATTAATCTAGCTACAGTTCTGTCTTCACATATATTTGATATTGTCAAATATAACTTTCTTAGTGCAAGAAATACAATTCATCTAAATGTCATTGCAAAGTCAGAGATTTAGTCCACGTGCTTTAATGTCATTGCCATCAAAAATCTTACTGAAGGTCACAGGACTTGTGTAAGATGAGGAGGAATTTAGTCTCACATAGTCTTTAAGCAACTTAAATGTAAAATACAGTCATTGCATTAATTTCTACAGCAACAAAAAAGGCACTTTTGGAGTTAATGGAATAAGTAGATTTTTTAAGGTGACTCAGTAGAAATGTGATAATGAGTTATATTCTGTTTGTCCTATGTCCATGGAAACTCTACTTATGTCCCTTATGTCTAGCATACATTTTGGGATAATCAGATTTTGGCCAAAGAGGCCAAAGGAGAGAGACCTCTGTTCCATTTGAATGCCTTGTTTGCGAGCATCTACCTAGCACTAATATTGATCCAAGCACTGGTTTCATAACTTGCAATCTTACACATCTTTGCAGAAATCTATGGCCCATAAGATTACAAATAACTCATCACTGTGACAACAATTGGCAATACTTGTAACTGAATTAACCCTCCACCATACAAGAAGCATTTTGCACACCTCTTCCAGTTGTCTCCTGTATTTCAGCTGTGTCTCTGCACGGCTCCTGACAGTGTGATTCAAGCTGGGCAATCTTCTCTTTCAGCTGTGCGATCTTGTTGCTGTTCAATATATGTGTATCTGTCAGCTGTCTGGACGGAGAGAGACATAAAAATGGCTTGTTGTTTCAGCTGTTTCTGAATATGTAATATGTATTTCCCTGCACATATGCCTCACGAATGTGGCATGCTGCTACATACAGCTCTGTAAAACGCGGTGCCTCTACTAGCACTAATGTTTAACGTTGAAACAACTAGCCAAAATAGGAAAGTACATGCTTAATCTTATGCAAAACTTAACCTTATGCAAAACTTGACTTGATTCTAATCAGCAAAACTCAAATCAGCAATTAATGTATGAATATAACTCTATGGAAAGTTTTTCTTAGTTCTCCTGAAGTAAATGATAAATTATTCCTCTTTAATTATGATTGTATTTGTAAAACATAAATGTTGTAAATAAACTGCTGAAAGTGTCAGAATGCCTAAATGATCTTTGATATAATGTTATAGAAGTGGAGATTTTTCTACATTCAGGTCAAAAATCATATCCTTAAGATTTAGAAAAGTTAACGATGTTTTCAATTTTATTTTCAATGTCAATTTACAAAAGACTACCACTGAGTTTATAGTTACTTATTATTTATATCAATGTAACTGAGCTGATTTTCATGGATATATGCAGCAAAATTAGCCAGAGTGAATGATTGTATAATTATTCCACACACTCTGCATTACAGCACAAACTCATATTAATAAAATCTCCAAAGGTCACAATAAAAATTTTAGGAGTAACTGGCACAGCAAAAGAAACATAAATAAAAATATCACCAGGTTTCCTGACACTCTTAACTTGCACTTCTTGCACAATTAATGGCTTACGCAGGTGAGCAGAGAATGCAGTATCAGATCCTCATGACCCTTCTGTGTCTTGCTAGGCGGCTACTAATGATCGTGTGGGCACAACGGTCCACATGAGCACAAAAAACCTTTCTGAAGGAGCCTTAGCTGCACTTGATAAAAGAACAGAAAGAAAACAATTTGGATTCTCAAGTGATATAAAAGGTGGAAGACACCTACTGTATAACACTTTCGTGAGACAAAATAGTGTTCTCGTATCTGATAATTTCTTCAATTATTTTCTTGGACTTTTTAGTAAAATCATCAATTGAATCTGTAAAACAGACAAAGGCATAGAATTACTGCCATTAGGCAAATTAAAAAACAAGAAAACTACGTAAGTAACGTTTTTCAGTTGTGTAGTTATTTTTATATTCTCACTTGGTAGTGTCTGCTTCTCTGGAGGATAGAGGCTTTGGATGTGTTGAATCAAATATTCTGCTGTTCCTGTGGAGTTAGTAATTTGCCGCAAAATTCTCTCCATTTCCTGCAGTTCAATATCCATAGTGAGATGGTATTTATTAAAGAAATCTGCAATGCCACAGGTCGTTGGGCAGTAGCTACCCTAAAGAGGAAAGAATAGTAATTGGCAATGTTTCAGGAGCGAAAAAAAGGAGAGCAGAATATCTGGGCAGCGGAACTTTCAGGCACTGCTTATACTAACAATTGTGGATGAAAAAGGGTAGGCATTTGCCACTTTGCCTGCTGTATTTGAATTTACAGAGGCAGTTTACTTTCACATTGTGTGCGCACATAGCAAGAAAACAGTGCACACTATTACTTGTAGCGCCTTCTGGATATATGCTTTCATCAACAGTGCAGCCCTCCATACATTTTTACCAAGCGTATACTGCTATTAATAAATAATAGGTTTAAGCACAGCACATTCAATAAGTTTCGAAAACAACAATGAGGATCAAGTGATAACGGTAGTTAATAATCAGCGTAGGAAAGCTTTACTTAGACTCTTAAGATAAAAGAAAATTGTTGCGGTACTTACAAATCGTTCATCTAATATGCAGCAGTTTTCTCTGGTAGCAATGTACTGAAGAGAAGAAAGAAGACCGTTTTCAGTGAATTTTCTCCAACAGTGCTTTCCGCACCAATGTGTTTTCGAACACTGTCTCTTCACTTACCGCCATGCTGGTAGAAAAGAGCAGGGAGAGGAGAGGCCCCAGGGGAGCCCAGCCACGTAACCTCAGCCCCATCACGTCTGTCCCACCGGGCACTGCCACCGGCTCGGTGCAGTCCTGCAGTCGGCAGCCGAAAATGTTCAGCCCAGCGCAGGGCGGCTGCAGTTTAAGGGTGCAGGCTGAAGCTGGGGGCGGGCACCGGGAGGTGGCGGGAAGAGGTGGGGTAGGGGTTTCAGGTGAATTCCCAGAATTTGCACACATCTCTCACTCCTCCCATTTTCAGAACTTGCTTCCCACTGATCCGCTTGATCTCTGCTCCAGCCAGGAGGTCTCAGGGGAGGCAGGAACGTGACACAAGTCATGGAGATGCCACTTCTAGCAGCACGAGCATAAGGAAACTCACACATGGCTTCAGGACGGGGCTGGCAGAAGTTTCACTCAAACAGCACAAAGAAAAGCCACAGTAGCTATCTGAATTATGTGTAAAAACTATCAATAGCCTAACAATAAATACGATTTTGCGGTTGTGTAGTACTTTCCCACCAGAGATCTCAATGTGCTTTGCAAAAAGAATCAACATCATTTTCCCTATTCTGCAGGTGACAAAACTGAAGCAGAGAAAGGTACGAAGTCATGTTAGGCAGTGGCATATCCAGAAAGAAGCCTGTGGTATTTCTCACAGGCGATGAGAGCATGAATCTTCCCTGTCCTTCAACTCAAGGAGTCCATTTGAACAGCTTCGGTCAAAGCTTCCTTGCTGGGGCCCTAATGTTGTCAGTATCTGCTTTACTCAACACATCTACAAGACTGATGACAGGCTCCCTCCTCTGCTACAGGCTTTATCCCAGCCAAGTTATTTTATGTATGTATTTCTGCTTGCTATCTGTATTAATAGCATTAATGGCTTTCTACTCATGCTCTGTACCTGATCTTTAGGCTGTGGCTTCTCCAGAAAAAGCCTGATTTGGTGTCTGTGCAGTATCATGTGTGATGAGACAATGTTGAATGAGGCTTTTGACTTCAATACCTGTTTGACCAAATCATGAAAAGAATGGTGGGACCGGGGGCTCACTGCTAGATCTGTCGTTACTGGGGATGGCTTTGTGATTTCAGGCGAATGACTTCACCTCTGTACAGCAGGACAGATGTTTCAACTTTGCTTAATAGGTATTTAAAATCCATGGACAAAAGCACTCTATAGAAGCTAGATTATTACAAAATTAGATATAATTATGCCCTGAAACATGGAGAGTTCCTGACCTGTATATCCTCTCTTCATCTGGTCACATCTGGTCAACCAGAAGGCTCCCATCACTTTCAAGGATCCAGCCACATATTGCCAGAAGGAAATCTGAGCATTTATGATGCTAAAAATCAAATCTATAGGGCGATATGTGAAGCTGAAGCACTGTTCATGGGAGAGTCAGATTTCCCGTAACTGTACTGATGAGCAGTGAGTTAGCTGCCAGGCTGCCAAAAGTCCTTTCCAAAGGATGACCAATGCTAGAAGTTTGCCCTTCCAAATCTGGCATTAATTACCTTCAAGAGTCATGTGCAGAATGTGCTTCTGTTGTCCTCATTGACACAAATAGGATATGACTCCACCTTTTACAGGGTTAGTTCTGTTTCCTAAAGAGTGAAAATAAAGTAAATAAAACCGGGTAAAAGTCTACCTGCTCTTGTGTTTTCTATTGTTGCTTCACTAGTGCTGTTAATATGGACTCGGGAAACTACCAGTGAATCTCCTTGCCACTGCTGCTCACACATTGAACTTGCCTTGCTGCTTCATCGGCTGCAGGTCATGACATGAGGTCCAGAGGATCCTGAAGGTGCACTTTCAGTGGCTGTGCATCACCAGGATTCCCTCAGATATTACAATATATCATCTAGAGGTTGCTGGTATGAACTTTGTAAAATAACTGGCCCAGCTTCAACCATAGATGTACACTCAAGAGCACAGATGGGCACGGCATGTTCTAGACATAACAGGTGAACCACATAACCCAATCCACATATCCCTCATCCTTTAGCACAGTAAGGAACACACCCTTCCCTTTTGTCACTGATAGTAGTACATACAGGCTTGAAACTGTTTCAGAAGAATATTTGGTAACAGAATACAGAAAAATTTGTCCTAGGCAAGAATTTCAAGAGTGAGAAAAGATGACAACAGTAAACACTGGGAGTAATAGCTTAATCTTGAGATAATACGCCTAAGTTTTTAGAATTAAAATGTGAGAATGACTGTAAATGAAATAATTTCAATGTATAAATAGAGTTTCATTGTTCTAGATAATTGGCTAGTTGGGTGGGTAAACAAAAGGATCATTATGCCTACAATGGGTTAGGAATAGGAAAACTGAATTTTCAGAGAAGTGTTTGTGTTACATGAAATTATCACTGTATATATTTACATCCATGAAGGAATCGATTTTAAACATTGCCTTAATGATTACCAAATATCTGCACACTGCATTTATAAGTGTTGCCTAGTTGTATTTCTGGTTGCAACTGCTTGTACTTCTTAGCAGAAGATGTGAACATTTAAACCTCGGGAAATTTTTGTTTGCTTTACTGATTACATGGTCATGATTTAGCCTTGAATAATTAATCCTTTCACATATTTGCTTCCTTTTCTTTTATTGTATGTTTTCACCTTGGATGACTTAGAAATAACTTATTCCTGCTTTTCATTAAGTTGAAAACAACACATAGTCTTGGTGGAATGGCTATGTAGTATTTTTCCTCCCTTACATACCATTTTGTCTTGGTTGGTTCTGGCTGCAAAATAGCTGACCCATTTACCAAACAAATGTGCTAGAGATCTAGTTGTACCCTGAGACGTGTCCAACATAATTTGACCATGTTGACTTTTCTGGCCAGTTTTTTCTTTCCGGTAAGTGTATTTGCTGATTTGGTAACAAATGAGGAACGATTCGTGTAGCACAGGCAGAAGGAAGAGTTCTCAAAGTTAGTTTACTTTTTCCTGACAATTTATTTTTGAGTAGATAGTAAAGGAGAATCGTTATTTGTTTAAAAGAGCTTCCTTCGACTCAATTTTGATTAGTATTTTTGTCAAACAGCCACCGGGAGACTATCCAACACCTTCCCATTATCCATAGCAAATCTTCCCTCAGAAATACAAATCAGAAGAAATATGCTTGTGTTTGTAACTTAGTTCCTGAACACCAGAGTATTCTTATGGCTATCTTGGAAAAACAACTGGTTTTTAAACTTATGACTTATACTTACATGCCTTAAGAATCTAACCTGAAAAATCAGCCTACAACACTTCAGAAATGCTTCAGTGATCCATTTCAAGATTTCCAATGGGCTTTTATTGTTGTATTAACTGAAAGCATTCAGTGGTTCTGACTTGAACCTGCTTTTTGTTTTTTCAGATGCTCTAGAAGTTAATTTTCTTGTGTAAAAATAAATACCAAAACTAAATGTTGAAAAATCTCAAATAGTAAATACTGAAAAAATTGCCTACCTTGCTTTGCAATCCATCACCAATATGCACTGCCCTGCCTGTACTACTAGTAATCTATACAGATTAGTGGGCAAAGCCCCCTTCGCTAGGTCAATCAATGAGTGAGTGATAATTAGAATGAGAAATACAGATGACTAAAAAGCTGTCTGGTACTGAAGTTATGCTGCTGGTGTGCTACAAAACCAACTGCAGAAAAGTGAAAATGAAAAAGAAAAGTTTGTAACTCATCTTTCTCTTTCTCTTTCAATATTCAAAACTTGGGCAAAAGTTAAATGGCAACATTTTCGCCAATTGGATAGTCCACTCTGTGCAATGGACTTCTTCCTCACCCTTCCTGAAGTGAAATGCCTGAAGGATTCATGAGTCAGCAAAAACCAGTTGCTCTGCATGGGTGAGGCTCTAATTTCTTTTCACTTATGACAACAGTACAGGTATTCACTATGCTTCAGTTCAAATATAGGCTGGAAATAGTTGTTTCTTTGAAAATTGAGCAAGGAAAGGTAGAAAATTTATGTATGTCACGTCAGCCAGAGCTTTCCATTTTGAAAAGAATTCATGGGACATTTTGCTGCATGCACATTGTGAATACAGGAGAGATACTTTCACTCACTTTAGAGTGTATTCTTAAATAATTATGGGATATTGCATTTTCTTAAATCTGAGCATGGAAATTACACTGATGCATGACCGCTAAACGTCATTTGTTTTGTCATTCATGTTCTTGTGGTCATTTTTTCCAGCATTTTTTGTACATAATATAGCAACGTAAAAGACCCTTTGATTTCTGCAAAGAAGAACCAAGGATTTATCTAGCTAGTGCATCATTGCTTTAATACATCATTCTTATTTTGACTTCAAATATTATTACAGTCAAATTTTCAAAAATGCTTAACAATTTAGAAGGCCAAAAATCAAGGCATCTCATCACTAAAGTACTTCTGAAAATACTTCATGCCCATAAGCCCAATGTTTGATGGCTTGAATGAGCTATTATCTTATTTTTGAAAAATCCTGTAGTGTTTTGGTTTAGTGCTTGCTTATTTTCAAACGTTAAAGATTCTATTTAAGCTTCATTCAAATCTTAAGGAATTAAGGGAGAACATATCTCCAAAAACAATAGGAATGTGGGATAAAGGAACAAAATAAATACAGTTCAGAAGATTACATATTTTGTTGCTTTGTCATGGCTGAGGTTTTTCTGAGTCTCAGAGCACAGGATGTTATACTTCAACAAGCTAAAAATCTACTAAAATGCTACAAACCCACAAATCATGTGTTGGGAGCAGTTAAACATCATTATTGAGCTTTGAGTTGTCTGTGCCTTATATAGGGGTATTAGATGCAACATGGCAAATTCTCTCACTTTACTGATTTACAGAGATCATTTTCAACTGTTGATTTGCTTAGAAAAGGTTGCTTTTCAGATGGTCTGCAAAAGAGAGATTGCAATGTATGCTTTACCTTGAGGGCAAGAGCAGTGAACTCCATTTGTTAAACAAAGAGATGCACTAATTTGTGGGAATGAGATAAGTAATACATTCAAATATTTGCTGAATATTTTGTAATTAGTTGAGAGGACAGAGCCTCAATAAACTAAACAGAACCTACTTAATAAACTAAAATATTTGTTGGTATCTGCTGACAGGAACTTATTTACAGTGACATTAAAGGAAAGACAGCAGAAATGTAATATATTTCACAAGAAAACCCTGGCCTGTGAAATACTTTGCTTGTACTTTTTTAAGCAATCAGAGGAAGCCTGACTGTCAGAAAAATCCTAGAAAAATAACAGAAAGTGCATTTGCTTTGGAAAAATGTACTCTGTGTTGCCCTGCCTGATCTCCACGATTAGCTCTGAATATTATTAATTCAGGATGACGGTAGTGGAAGAATGATTTTCACATTTCTTTTACACATCTGTTCTTCACGCTGATGCATACATCTGTTTACAGAGAGGGAAGCATAGGCCTACATCTGAAACATTAATGGCACTAGCATAATAAAAATAAATCTAAGTATTTAGGGTCACTGAAGGAAACTGAATTTCACACTGACCTACATTCGAACCATGAACAGGAAAAAATTATATTCTTTAGTTATTTTTGGTTTTACTCTGTAGCCTTTTTCTTTCTCCAGCATAAAAATTAAAGTCAGAAGATTTTTTTTCCCCTTCCTTCACATAATTTATGAGAGGAATTCAGAATCTGGCTTACTCTTAAAAGTTGTACATTAAGCAATGGATTCCTATCTTGTGACAGAGTTATGGCATCTGTTACTGTTGACCCATATCCCCTATATAGGCCACAAATACAGTCAAGTTTTTTACTAGCACCTCAGTGTACGAATTTCACAATTGTTACTGACTGTAGTTTCTTCTGGGTTTCACCGACAACTGCACAGTGCCATCTGATGTCCTCAAAGAGCAATAAACTATTTTTAAAATATGTTAAATCACATAAAGCCCAAAATCTCAAAATTAAGACTTGACCATCACAGAACATTGCTTCTCAAGCCTACCTGGAAAAGAGCCTCTAAATAATTTGCCTTTGTTTTCATCAAAACAATCCTAATGTCACGTATGAAATTATAGGCTCTGAGCTAATCATTACTGCTCGTGATGGAATGATGATGATGATTAAAACTCAATGTCTTTATTTTAAGAAAGTAATTTGTCTAATCAAATGGAGGGAGTCGAGGGAGTATATAAATTATTATTGCCAATAAAATGGATGATTTTGTTGGAGCCCCAACAAGCTTATTAAATAGTCTACTTACTTATGGACAAGTCTAAACTGAGTAAGAAACAAATTCACTGGCAGAACCAACAGGATACAGACTTTGATCCCTTCTTCTCTTCAGTGCACCACTGCAAATAACGGAAACAATCCTAAATCCTTTCTTCATCTGTTCAGCAGATCAATTAATAGGTGTGTCTTAGCATTTTATACACATTGGATAATAATTCTCACATACACACATAAACATCCATACGCAAATTTGCTAAAATTGTATTTAAGGCTCCGTAAGGGTCTTAAAATGGTTTCTGACAAAGCAAGATCCAGCCCTCCACAGAACCATGAGCAGTTGCTGTCAAAATCCACGCTACAAAAATATTTGACAGAAGTTAAAAGAATAAAGCACCTTTCAGGTTCCAAGACTGTTCTACCGACATACACACCTGATGTGAATATTTGTATCTTGATACAGATAAAATGCATTTGTTCGTCTGCAGCGAAACGCACACGTTTGCCTCCCTGCATAGTGCAGACGGCACAGGGGATGCTGGTGGGAGCAGATGACCCTTTTTGGGGCCAGGGATGGTTTTGCATGCGAGGCAGGTGCGGACGGCAGTGAAACACAGCCATCTACCGGCCTCTGGTTCACTTGGTTAGAGCAGCCTTGTCTTCTCACGGCCAGAAATTCAGTTTTGCAGCATGAAATGTTGGCCCAACTCATTTCCGCAGGAGTTTCACTTATATTCACGGGTTATAAATGATTGTTAGTGATTGGCATTTATTTTGGATATGTTTAAGCACAGAAGTGAGGACTGCTGCACGTTGATTATGGAGTCTCAGCCAAGGTAAACGGCATTTGAATTTCACCACAGGATTGGAGATCATTGAAAGACTTGCTGAGGATTAGCCATGTTTCCTGCCACATTACAGTATGTTGGAATCTTACTGCAATGTATTCCATGTCGAAACACACATGGAAGACACTTTAAAATTTAACTACAGAAAGTGTTTGTCTTTATGGCTATATGGTAGCTGTGTATTTCGTACCAGACAGTGCTCTTTCTGGCTCTTGCTTCAAGGTTTACTTTAAGGAACTACAATAAATACATATTTAGGACAAAGCTATCTGGAGTCAGCTCTGTGTACATAACTTTTTTTTCCCCCACTGCAATTATTTGGATGTTTATTAGTTTATAGGGACTCAAAACCTGCAAGCTTTCAACAAAATAATTAAATATTTTAATAATTTAATGATCAAAAGTTGGGTCATCTCTATGTGTATTTTTTTTGAACCAGCTATTCTTTGTGACTTCCTCGCTTCCGCCTGTTTAATGACTTAGGACAGTAATTGTTCATCACTTCTTAGGTACTGAGAAGGTTAAACAATGGTGCTTTATAGCCTTTTTGCAACAGGAAAACATTGCATCTCCCTAAATAAACCAAATTCTAAGATCACAGCATGACTATTTTCTATCTTCTTTCAACTGCATTATTTCTAACTGCAATTAGAAATTACCTGGAGCTTTATCAACAATTTTCAAAAGTACTTACTTAGATGTTTTCAACATGGCTACTTTCCACATCAGTAGAACCACCTCTCATCATCATATACTTAGCATTGTCAATGCCACACTGAATGTTGTATTTTTCAGTGTTCCTGCAAAAAAAACAAATTTTATTATTGTTTCATTTGCAAGAGATAATTCAAAAGCACTTAGAAACAAAGTGTACATGTTAAGGGAGGCCTGGCAGTTATGGCATCAGATTAGCATGTAAGACTCTGATTCAGTCACAGTCCTTGTCACATCAGACGAACAACGTGGATTTTCTGTTGACAGGGAGTCACTCTGATGCACCTTGACGTGATTAGCGCTCTGTGGAGACGTTCAAAGGCAGCCCTCTGAATCAGACTTCAGGACTGGTTCCTCCTTATGCACTGGGGAATTTGCTGGTTTGGTGACATTTGCCTCATGTCCGCTGACTAGAAATTCAGTCTGGGACCTGGGAAACTCTTCCTGTCACAACCGAGACATGTACTCCCACAGAAAACTTTATTTTTATAAATGCATTTATTCAGGGGAGGAGGAAACAGCTTCACAAAAATTTCATAACCAGACTACTTGACATGCTTTTGATGTTACCACAAGTGGATGTCTCCACTTTTAAGGTCACCTCCACCACCCCACGTCTGATGTTTCAGTAGTGACACTGGTGCCCTTGTCACCCCTGCATCCCCTCAGGGATGTGGCAGCCCCAACCCCGCCATTGAATCATGCCCAGCATGGGCCAGAATCAAACTAGAATAAAACCAGAGGCCTCGTTTGGGCAGGTTCTGGAGCGCAGCCACCACAGCCCTTCAGCTGCCTGGCGCTACGCGCTGAACGAAGTGGGCCAAGCAGGCCCAGCGGGGACGGCAGGAGCTCCCCTCATTTTCCCCAGCAAACTCGGGGTCTATCGTCTTTCCCCAACCCCTCCCGCAGCCCCCAGCAATCTGTTAGGCCGCGGCCGGGGGCTGGGCCGGGCCGGGCGGCGGGGCG
>NW_009624849.1:3780-4869 GCF_000690535.1 Cariama cristata | reverse complement strand
GCCTCCCTGGGAAAAGCCGTGGGGAGCCGCTGTCAAGAAGTCCCTATCCCTGAGGCTGAGCCCTCACCCCCGGAGAACACGGCCGGGCTGTGGGGTTAGCAGGGCCGCGGGCCCGCTCAGCTTGAACTTGGCGCCGTCTGTCTAGCCAGAAATCGCGACCAATCTCCCGAATAGTTTGGCGATCAAAGCACTAAGCGAGCAGGGAACCTCGCACCTCGTCTACTTCAAAATATCCCAATCCACAGGTCGCTTCCCGAGAAGGACGATACCCTTGTAATGCAGGGAAGACACCAAGACACCCCCCCAGCAAAGCCTGGTTGGGGAAAGGGGCACCCCGGCAGCTCAGCTCATCTCCGGGCTCTTATTCTGTCCAACTTAGACCCGGCTTTTAGCCACACCAGTGAAAAAGACCGCAACGGCCATGACCCCGCTGGCAGTAGCAATACTTGAACAAGGCACATTCTAACCTTTGATGCTTCCTAAAGACCAGGGGAAGCGATCACCATCTTTGATCACCATCCCTGTAATGAGATAAATACACGGACAGAACCCCAATTTCCACTAAACTCCTCACGGTTCCCACTGGGATGCACAACTGAAAGGAGTGGGCACCACAAGTCTGGGACTAACAGAGTGGAAGCTTGTTTCTTTCTAAGAACACAGCAATAGTCTAGGTTCCCACACATAAGAGTAGATGTGAATTTTCTTTCTCTAAAAAAAAAAAATAAATTAAAAATAACTCAAACAGCCCAACCAAATCAGCTCCCCTCAAAACTCCTCAACTTATTATAAAAGATCTGGGGAGAAAACCATATTCATGCTACACATTTTCATCATTTCAAGTGTTCCTGTAACACCATGGCCGTGGGAATGGACAGTGTGTTATACACCCTTCTCGGCCCCACATAGGCCATGGCAGCTTATCCCAGCTCTGGCCCCAGGCAGCGATGAAGCCCAGGCACTAGAGCAATGCAAACGCCTTACCAAGCCCACAGACCCCACGAACTGGGTTCTTCCTGGAGCTTTGCTTGCAACATGAGCCCCTAAGGGCAGGAATGGGAGAGGCTGCATTTGCCTGGGTGCAGCCCT
>NW_009624849.1:0-3749 GCF_000690535.1 Cariama cristata | reverse complement strand
AAAAATACCTGCCTGTTGTGGGGGGGGTGTGGTCCCCAGCCACTAACGGAGGTTCATTTACTGCTGGCACAAGACTGATTTTGGCTGATATACACAAGCCAGTGCAAACGCCCAAGCAGTTGAACACTGAGCTGGAGACAGAACTCTCTGCCTGGGTCAGAAACACATACCTGTGAGTGCCACTGATCCAACCAAAACCACCATAACAGGAGAGCATTTGAGCCCCATAGCATTTCCTAGACGCATTTCAGTCAAACAGGGATAGGTCACGCACTGCTCCCCAAAAGAACTAAGTGCCTGCACATTGATTTTAATAACTTCTGGATTTAATAACTATTCCTGAACTACTCCAGCTGTGTATGGTCCCTCTTTTTCTGGAGCAAACACACCACCGTGTTCACTCTCTCCATCTTATCCCAGAGCAGCCATTTCTGAATAACCTCATGTGGAAAAAGCCAAGTGGAGAAACTCAGGCTCCACCACGTGTAAACTCATTCACAAGTTATTCCTTGTAATGCATTGTGTACTATCTGCAGAGCCCGACTGCCTCACCAAAACGAAGGTTGGAAGCAGTACCTGAAAAACACTGAGGATTCAGGAGCTCCTAAGCTGAGCACACACCTACCCAGCAAGCAGCATGCCACCACCCCCACACCCCCTCGGGCAGCCTCCCCACCAGTTCTCCAGCAGATGAAACCTATGCCAAACCAGGCAGCCGTGGGTCACCCATGCCCTGCAGTCCCCCCACCTGAACAGAGTGACACCCAGGGACTACCATCTAAGGAAAGACACCTCATCTCTACTGCCAAAATTAAACCAGGCATGAGATGACCATCCAGTGCTGTGCCCAAAGAGACTCGCGAGTGCATTTGCATTTATACATCATGTGTCTTACAGAGGGAAAATGTTAGTACCCCTGAATAGCTGCTGCCATTTCCCTGTCTTTTGACTGAGCATGTAGGGAAGCAGCCGACCTGTCCCAATATTTGCTGAAAGTCAATGAAAAATGACTTTTTTTTTTTTCTTCCTTCTGTTTAGAATCCAGTCTGACCTGCCTGTTGAATAAGATATTTATACCCAACCCTAGAATCCTCCCCCCGTATGAAAGTAGCTGCATCTGTGGACCACAAAACCCTAGAACAGATGGGGAAGTGGTGGGAGGTGTTATGTGGCTGTTATAGCTCCCATCAGAAAGAGGTGGCAGCTTGAGAAACTTGAAAACTTTGATGACCCTGGGTGGGTAGAGGCTCTGCAGCCACAGTCAAATCCTCTCCTCACCTTGCAGAAATACAGTGCTTATAGGCAACACAGGTTTACCTCCATTCAGTTCTTTTGTATCACTTGAAACTTTTGTATCATTCAATTTATATATAACCATGATCAAAAATAATCTAAGTTTTTAAGGAATGTAATGTTTTTTTCATATAGAAATTTGTATGCCCAAACTTGGGGATACTGTATTATCTTGGAAAATACATGTATTTCTCTTACATGGTTTATACTAAGAACTTAGTAGACCCATTTCTCCAGATCATATTTCAAAATATTTATTGTTCTACATTTACACGTAAGCCTTACAACCGTAAGAAACATGCTCACTTCAAGAAATTTATTGATATCATATGTACACTTGTAACTCAGTATGATACCCTGAAATTTGGGTGGAGTGACTAATGCCAGGATGTGAGAATTACAGCTAACGTCATCAGGAAAAAGGGCTCTTTTCATGTGAACTCTACAAGACTTCTAGGGACAAATGGTAGATTCATCTCACTGGTACACAATCGGGGTATTTCTTGTGGGGCTTTATGTGCACAAAGTGTAAGCCCACGAGAACAGGCAGGACTCCAACAGCTCTATGTGTATGAAGGTATTGTTGGGGGAAAGGTTCAGCCCATTATCTAGGCTGCAGCATTTCCTGCACCAGTTACCAGAACCACAGCCACCCTTTACTAGAAGCTGAAGTACTTGTACTCCTCAAGCATGCTGTTGGTGTGCTAAGTCCTTCGACATACCATCACACCTGGTTTTGTGTGACAGCATAAGAAAAAGTGGCCACAAATTGGAAAACAGAAGAATAATCCTTCTCCAGAAAAACAATTTCTAGCATAACTGGGCAAAACTTCAGGTTCCAAACTTTCCATCTACTGGCTATGTCTGTAAGAAGTAGTCAATGAAAAAACCAGTATACTGAGCAAACTATCACAGCATTTGTCATTGATTAAGAGCTGAGGTACTAGGTTACGAGACCTGGGACCTGCTGGGCTACTAAGTTACTGGCTCCAACGTAGGCAGACCTCATTTATCTTTCTGAAAAGTCCAGATATTTCAAAGGCTTCTTGACTAAATTGGAAAAGTGGGGACGATGGAGGATGCAGTATGGACAATTGCAATGCCCACGACCCAGGGGCAAAAATACCCAAACCCCATGTTTAGCTGCACAAACAGAGAGGAGGAGAGAGTCTGGGGCAGCACGGCAGCCCTTCAGAGATAAGTAAGCTGACTTTGCAGGGAACGAGGTGAACATTGCTGGAAGCGCAGGCACCACAAGATATTTTGCCCTGCTCCAGCCGAGGCCACAGAAAAGCCAGGACTGTAGCCGGTGGCGGGGCCCGGGCTGGGCTCCCTGCCCCCGGCCGCTGGGACAGCTGATGGCTGTTGGTACCCTCCACTGCTCCCCTTTGGAAATGCTAACTAGGTTATTCAGCGCCTCCTTTGATGTCCTGATAGGTGCTATTAGATAGTCAATTAGGCATCAACGAGATCGATTGTTTCGGAATAGATGCTTTTCTGTTTGAAGTACCCGTGAACACTAACAGTGCCATTACCCAGCCGCTCGTTTGCCCACGGGAACAATGCGGGCTAACACACCATAAATAACAAATGCTACTGACTCACTGCACCCTCTTCCCTCCGGCTCACACGCTGCAAGCCCAGATATTCCTATTCTGCAGCCGTGGGAGCAAACACACGCTTTGCATTAAGAACAATTTATCGGGGAAATCTCATTCACTTCTTTGCGCAACTAATAGACAAAGCGCCTAGATAAGTACAAGATAGCTCGAAACAAAATAGTACTTCAATTTCCATGCACACCATGGCCACATTGCCCGAGGACTTGTGACACCTCCACAGTTGTTCAGAATTGCCCAGGCAGAGTAATTAAGCGCTAAAACAAGAACTAAAGCACTTAACCTACCTGAATACCAAAGAGATGCCGGAATTAGCTCCCTACGAAATACTATTAAAAGATAACACTAGGTCGAGGCCTAGGAGTTTAAAAGACAGCTATAAAGGAAAAGTAGTAAAGTCCACACAAGGAACACATCAAGACCAGGAGATCTCTCCGCTTTCTTCCTCCCCCCACTTCGGTGGGATTTATTAAGTTAATTGTCATCTAATTGCGTATCAAAGAAAGAGATAATGGGCAGCAATTAGAAGTAATGGCCTGCCAGTGCGACATCTCTCCCGATTAGCACACAACGCCGAATAACTTCACCTGGTTTGTAAAGAGGTCCCCGGAGCGGCTCCACCGTGTCTGGGAGCTGCAGGGGGGAATACCCCGGCCCTGGTCCCGGTCCCGGTCCCCCCTTGGCCGCTCTCGCCAAATTGGGACGGGCGTTAACGAGCGCGAGCTGCAGACGGCCCCCGCCCCCACCGCGGTGCTAATTCAATCGTGTTGCTCCCCCTCCGCGCACACACGGCAGGGGAGAAAGGCTTTGAAGTTAGGGCTCTGGCAATTTTCCCCT
>NW_009624848.1:83231-93349 GCF_000690535.1 Cariama cristata | reverse complement strand
CCCGGGGAAAGGACCCACGCTGGAGCCATTCATGGACAACTGCAGCCTGTGAGAAGGACTCACGTTGAAGAAGTTCATGGAGGACTGTCTGCCATGGGAGGAACCCCACGCTGGACCAGAGAAACAGTGTGAGGAGTCCTCCCCCTGAGGAGGAAGGAGAGGCAGAAATGTGTGATGAACGGACCACAACCTCCATTCCCCATCCCGCTGCGATGCTCAAGGGGGAGGAAGTAGAGAAAGTTGGGAGTAAAGTTGAGCCTGGGAAGAAGGGAGGGGTGGGGGTAAAGTGTTTTAAGATTTAGGTTTTATTTCCTCATTACCCTACTCTAATTTGATTGGCAATAACTTAAATTAATTTTCCCCAAGTCAAGTCCTTTTTGCCCATGACAGTAATTGGTGAGTGATCTTTCCCTGTCCTTATCTTGACCTGTGAGCCTTTCATTATATTTTCTCTCCTCTGTCCAGCTGAGGAGGGGAGTGATAGAGTGGCTTTGGTGGGCATCTGGCATCCAGCCAGGGTCAACCCACCACATTCCCTTTTTTTTTTTTCACTGAGATGAAGGGACAGGGTACAGATAACCTAGCTTATAACAGTTGAAGATGGATTTCAGAGGGAAAATTAACTTAGTGTAGTTTCTGGTATTTCTAGAAAGAGTCTTCAAGAGCAAGAAGGAGAAATTTAAAGAAACACGTATCTTTAATTATCAATTCCTTGGCAAGAAATCTGGAAATATCTTCAGTAATCAGTTGGAGAAAATAGTTTCAATACCATAGGAATGGTAATAGCAGGGCCTCCAAGAAAGAACAGTAGGGAGAAAGGGTATGAATTCATTTCCCATGAAGGGAAAGGACTACGGTTGCTTCATGTGGGTTTGCCAACCAATGCTTAAGGAATCAAGGAAGGTCACACCATGGTGCAGCACAATTTGTAGTTTTAAGGACAGGACTTCATACAGTGTTCACCACTGCAACATCCTTTCTCTGAGCATGATTTATTTGAACAAACAGAATAAAATCGTTTTCTGTGTTGGATACTGAAACTGAACAAAATCCAGAGTAGCTACAGCACTACTCAACACAGTCTCAACTGCTGAAAAATGGTTTTCAGGTCAAGACCAGCAAGAAATGTATGTCAGACATTGCAGTGCAAGCTTCTAATTTTTCCTGATGTTGATAGACTTGCTCCCAATGAAGTCAGAGTGCTCACTCTGTCTCTGTTCTTCTGATGGGAGAATGATACAAGCTTTCAGGGGAGGTCTTCTGTAAGTAAGGGAGCGAGATTTTTAAGAGAAAGGTTGGAATCCTGCAAAATTCACATACGTGAATATCTGCATCTTCCTTGTTAATTAAAATATGGAGCAGGCTAACTTGTTGCTTTTAATTTTATTCTTAATGAATCCATAATAGCCAGAGATATTAGATAATAAATACCTAAAAGGAAGCCATTTCCAGGCTGGGAATAGATACCAATATCCATTTGCAAACTTCTTGTATTTTTTTATTTCTGTGAGCAAATGCTTCAAAAATTTGGGGCTAAAAATATAAATAGAAATCAGCAATGTAAAACTCATGAATAAAATGATGATAGTAAACCAGTCTGCATGAGCAATACAACAGAACAAATATTTCCTCCTGAATGTATTTCTGTTTGAAGCAACCAAAAAGATTTTATAAAGATCCAGGTTAAAGAGACTGTACAAATTATTAGCATATTTTCTAAGTAGAATATGAACTGTCAAGGAACTGCTCATAATATTTCCAGTTATGCATTCCTAAGATACAAATAAAAATTCTTCTGTATATCACTCAATTTATTATGAATGCTTCCTGTTGAAGGCAAAGTTAGTTTTGGCCTTTTATGGACAGTTAAAAGTTGCACCTGCTTTTTCTGTTTTATGAAACAAAAGCACATTATCTTTTCTTTCCTGTAGTGTTTAACAGCCCATTTTTAAAGGCATAGCTTGAATGACAAGTAAAAAGCCAAGCCTGTCTTCCATTTCTGGATTTGCTTTTTTTGGTATTTGTTTTGTGAAGTAGTCTACTACTGTCAAGATACAGTAGCAAGTTTATGTCTGTTAATAGAAAAAAGGGAAATAGTCTGAAGCAGTGATTCTCAGCTAAATCTAGTTCATCTGAAAAGGTACTGCTGTTTCCACTAGTCAGTAGTCCCAGTTCTTTGCTCGTTTATGTCAGCTATGCCATTTGAGTAACTTTTTTGAAGATCTTGCCTGAATTCCTAGTACAGTATTATTCCTGTGTAACATACTCCTAACCAAGGCTATCAAAATATAATTTGTCACATTCGATGAGGACAGAGAGAAGACTGAGACCACCAAAGTCAAGACTTCAGGGGATATTAAACTTTTTCTACCCAAATCACTGCATCAAAGCAGTGTGCTTCTACCACAGTAATCAACAGCATTCCTTATAAGAAAAAGCAGCATTACAATATTTCCTAGAGGAAGGATTTTAGTCTTGGATAATAATAGCAATAATAACACACTTTTATTTGAGGTTATACTGAGAATGACACTAAGTGCTTAAGTCATCAGATTTACTTTTCAGTCCACAAAGTAGCATGGGAGGCATCAAAGTCTGAAGGATACTCTCAGTAACCCGGTGAGTTCTGAATGTTGTTCTTGTTCCTCTGCTGCAGTTCAGACATCTGGTATACCTCAGGCGAAACTGCTCTGCTGCACAAACTAATCCCTTCCATTGCCTCTTCAGTTGCTCAGTGTTTGTGGAAGGCCATAACGTCCTCTCACACTGGTTTCATTAGCCTTTAACTTCAACAGTCTCTTACCTTTCCCTTTCACTGTTTACAGCTCTCAGTCATTTAGACATAATGGGCCAGACTCTGAACACCATTAATTGAGTGAAAGTGCTTTTGAAAAGAGAGTGAACTTAGTCAACTGGGAAAACGGACCACTTTGGTGCATTGCTTTGCAGACAAGATTTCCCAAAGAAATCAGATCTACAGAAGTGTTGGTCTACCACTTAGGCTTAAAAACACCAGTATGTGGACATTTTTCTGGACAAATCAGTTCATGGTACAACAGACTATCTCTGCATTTGTGGTCTTGTACCAGACTACAACACACAACATACCTGATATTACAGAAAAACAGCTGTCAGGGCTATATTCAGGTTTTGAAGGAGTTTGAGGTAGGCTGAGGTAGAACTTGGTGGGTCTGTGTCAGTTTTAAACAGATATGTGTCCTTCTGCCTAAACAGTTATGAAACATAACTGTGACCAACCTGTCCATGCATACTTCCCCTCAGCAAGTGTGAGCACTATTCATTTGGACTAATTGTCTGAAGACCAAGAGTTTTCTCCCTTCTTCACAGAAGATATGGACGATCAGTCTACTAAAATTCAAGTTATCCCAATTCTCAGAAAAGGGAGCTGTGCAAGAGGCATTTCTGGGGAGAAGAATCTATGGGTTGGAGAAGAAAGGGAAGTATGGAGTTGTGCTACCCAGGGATAAGAGAGGAGGAAAATGAGGGAGGCTGGAAGCGTTAATTTCCATCCTGCTGGTTCTGTGACTGCAGTGACTCACTGGAGCATAAGTAATTCTCAGAAAATATGAAGTTTCAGGCCTCAACCCCCTGGTCTTCTTTTCCAGCAGAGGAAAAAAAATATAGTCTAATTTTCTTTAGTCCCAAACATCCTAAGTATGCTATAAGGTTGTACTAGCAAACTATTTGAGATGCTTTCTATAAAAGGGAGTGAGGCAAGTCTGAGTACGGTCAGCCAGTGTTTATGGGGTTATATTGTTTTAAACAATTTTTGGAAAATGTGTTATAGCCAGTATTTTAAACATATCTCATGCTCAGTGTAGAAGAGGCTTTCCTGTATTAATTCAAAGCACTCCGAAGCCCAGACACAACACAACACTCAGCAGCTCATAAATTTGTCAATGGATGAATTTAGCTTAAGAAAAATAAGCTGCATGAATTATAGGTGTGGCAGGGAGCACCACCTATATTCTTCAAGTTGCTTTGACCCTTTCCAGTTGGTTGTAACTTGTTATAACTTTGCCAAATTCTAACTTCCAATTCAGAATTTTTTCCAATTTTAGCTAGAAACCTTCCATGCAGTTACCTGCTATTTGAGCTATTTGGAGAATTTTCAGTCAAAACAGCTCAGTGATTTCTGAGGGCAAGTGAGGGGATTCAAAAGAAAAAGCTTTTTATGGTCAGGGTGATAAACTCCTTTGGTCTTTAAGATGATGAAGGGGTCCTGTGCTCTAGTGCAGGATGTCCCATTCCTAACTGTGCAAAATCTACCATACTTTGTCCAAATGACAAACATTTCAGAAGGCACAATTTGTACATGAAACTGCAGCAGGCATTTGCTGATTGGCAAATGTTTCCTAAAATCTCTACCTACACTGAACATGCAGTAGCCCTGAGCTGAGCAAGTCTTAGCCTTCTAAATGGGGTTCCCAGCTCCTGTAGGGAGTATCAATGCTGCTGGGGTACAGTGGGGTCTGGCAGCTCCCTGGGGCCAGGAGCTGAGAGTGCCAGGGGCTCCCCATGGTGGGGCTTAGGGCAGGGCCTGGCAGCCAGGGCCCATCTCACCCCCCAGCCAGGA
Organism: Cariama cristata; assembly: GCF_000690535.1. Taxonomy (NCBI): domain Eukaryota; kingdom Metazoa; phylum Chordata; class Aves; order Cariamiformes; family Cariamidae; genus Cariama; species Cariama cristata. The sequence goes on along the minus strand of NW_009624848.1, from coordinate 88,752 downwards.
CTGGGGCAGCCAGGAGCACCAGGAAGGCCACAGCCCTGGGCATCGGGCACCTCCCTGGGACCAGGCCAGGATGTGGACCTGCAGGTGGGTCTGGCTCAGGGCCCATGGCCAGATAGAACAGGGCAGTGGGGAGCTGGAGACCAGCCCTGCTGTGGCATTGCTGGGGTCACGGTTGATGGCCCCAGGGGCTGACATGGGGTCCTGGGCCGTGGGCAGGGTGGGAGGAGCTCTGGGGGGTAGTCCAGGACAGGAAGGCCTGTTGGTGCCCTCAGGACACAGTGCCCCTGACAAACACAGTGGAAAGGAACGCAGCCTCTTCTGTACACCCAGGCTACAGGGGGATTAGGTATGAGCTGAGGGGGGAGAGAAGAATTAAAATGGAGAAGAGGTATGGACACTGTGAAGGATGAAGGGGGGAAGGATAAACATGAGGAAAAGAGTGGAGTCAGAGTGAGAAAAACGGGGCAATGGGACAGTAAGCTGGAGACAGAGATGAGTCTGCAACACAACCTTGTGGACAGGCTAGGACATAAAAGAAAAAAAGATTTGGCTCAGCTAGTTCGCACTTTGCAAAACATAGAAATGAATAAAAAATTGCTGAACCTAAATACACTTCAGCTCTCGATAAACAGCTGTAAAATTCATGCCTGAAATCCTACTGCACAAATACAATGACAGCCTACTACTTTAATCAAGCATTCCTTATCAATCTGAGTGGTGGAGGTCTATGTGGTCAATCTAAAGCCTCTATCCTGACAGTAATCAAAGGAGCTGTCAGCATGGTACCACATACAGAGGTTTCTGGGGATTTCAATGTCCATTTTCAAATACCTGGTGTTAGTGTAGCAAGGTAGGAGACAATCGCTTTGGGTGGTCCTGGATGTCTTCCAAACCATCTGCTCATCCCTAGTAGAATAAGCCAACTCTAGGATTCAAATAAGGCTTTTGTCTGTGCATACATTTTCCAGATTACACACATTGATTTAAAAATGCCCTTCTGTCAAAGTTGTACTGAGAAGTTTAATATTAATACCTGAGGTGTGGAAACCATGGAAATAACTGGGAATGTGACTCTGAAAATGAATGGTCAAAGGAAGGAAATGAAACCACAACAAAATTCTGATGTATATGATCCAGAGGCGGCAACAGCAATGAACTTAATGAAAAAAAAAAAAACAATCAAATATTGGAATCAAATATGGAATAGGTTCCTCAGAAATTGCTAGGTAACAAAAAGACAGCTGAACCTGTGCCTGTTTTGAGGACTCAAAATGTAGGCAGCATTAGTTTTAAATTGGTCTATTTTTCTATTATTACTATGTCTACATGGAGTGGTAATCCACAAAGAGTCAAAAGTATTTTGAAGTGAAGCAATTCGCTTTCACCTGAAATATTGCTACTTTTGGTGCAAAAAAAACCTCCCAAATAGGCTTCCCAAAATAGAGAAATTCTTTAATTAAATTAAGACAAGGAAGTGAAGTATAATTTTCTCCAACTAAAAACATGTAAGTAATTTAGGTAGGCTAAATGCAATGACCAGAACTGGAATTTATAAGGCAAACGAGGATTAAACACTATGCTGTTACCAAACATTCCTTGGATTCCTTTGAAGCCACACAGGGCAAATTGTTACTTTTGTATCTCCTGTTTGACTGGGCCATGTCTACAACGGGACTTGTTTCTTCCTTGTCAGACCAGAAGAACCCAAAAGTCTATCCACTTTTTTCAGCTATAAAAGACGGTGGTTTGGTTGTCACTTTATTTGCCAGCACTTCTTCCTTTGGCACCCATGTTTTTCTGGATACTTCCTTCCATCATTGTCAATGACCCACTCTGGTAGTATGTCTCACACTTTCAGACTTATCTTCAGACTTATCTTCAGATTCCTGCTATTTATCCACTCTATTTGAAAAACAAGGATTTCTCATCTTGTGTCAGCTCTTCAGTTCTCATGAACTAACAGAGTTAGACTAATTAACCAGAGAAGTAAAATTATGTTTGACTTCACTCATACCAACAGAAATAGAAGAAAATTTCCTGATTGTGGGTAATGCATCTGGACCAAAACCCCTCTCTTACATTTTACTTGGCGTTAAGAAAAGTCAAACATTCTTAGGCCAGAATATTACAGTTTCTAAGAAAACTATTACAAGAACATAATAGTAGAAGGAATTCTGTATTTTGTAACTGAAAGTTATAAACATACTAAAATTTGCATCATAAGACAGTGGACTATATATGGATTGTGTAGCAATCCTGGTAAGAAAGAGTTGCCCATCAACTGGCAAGGTCAGATGTGTTCTTCCATTAAGATATATTGCAAAGTGTGATACTCCTCTTTGTTGCATTACCTGATTGCTAAATGATGATTTTACTAGCAGCTCTCACTCCTTTGTCTTAGGATTTTTGATCTGTACTGTTCACAGTTGCAGTGGTTCATAGATGAAAATGTCTGTTTTCTGTGTAGCTTGGTTATACCCAAGCTGTTTGTGTAGTTCTCAATTCGTTTTTGATGCCACCTCAAGGTTTTACTCCTCATTATAAAATAAATGAGTAGAACAAGTCATCAGGACAAATGTGGGAATTCAGTATAATTAACAGAAACAATGCCACAACATCAGTCTTTTTCCTGATATTTTCTGTGTCTTAACATCCAATAGAGGCTCCCATAGCCTCTGCTAGTACTGGCTCTTGATTATTCCTCATACCATTCCTCTGAATCATGGCATAATTATTCAGAGACTCTTGATCAGAGTGCTACCATTCTGCTTCCTTCTGCTTCCACAACTGAACAACTAAAATTTTCAGTTAGGGAAAATGAAAGGAAAAAAGCAGCATTTCATGGATGTTAGAAGAAAGAAGGTCCTAACGCTCAGAGCTCCTGATAATTATCACACAGTTTTGTAACACTAAACTGAACCAAATCAGTGGGCATAATGAAATTTTCAAAGAAAAGGAATACTGTCCTTGAAAGCTCAACATATCAGCATGCATATGTGGTGAAGAGTTATGTCAGATTCCTATACTCTGAATGTCCCATTGAGTACAAATGTAGTGAAAGACTTGTACGAAGCATCTGAGAGGCCTACATTTTAGTATCTGTTAATAAAATTCTCCCACAGTGCCTTTTTCATAAACAGAAAATCAAAACTGCACATATGCTTGCACACATGTATGCATTCATGCCTGTGAATTGGTCACAAAAATAGGATATACCCTCATATATATACAAATGTGTGAATTATGTATAAATTGCACACATTCATTATATTTTTGGTTGGATGCTTTTATGTGTGTGATAGCAAAAACATTCCTTAAGGCTGTACTGCTATGCTAGTAGGCACTGTGTCAAGGCCAAACAAAGAGTCAGTTTAGTAGTTCTGCTCTATAAGCTGGAGAGTACAGAAGCTTCCGCATTTTCCTCCACAGGTGAATTTTGTGGATCTACCCTCCCTCTGCGTTCTGTGGCTTCTTATTAGTTACAGTATCAAGGACTCAAACTCTTAAATGATTGCCATTTTACCCTAGGAGATCATGGAAACCTGGCAGTGAAATGCTTGGCTAGCTGCACCACAGAAAAAACATACTGCTGTGCTTTAGAAACTCAGTGTATAACACAGCAACTATATCATAGGGCTTTTTTCACGTCTTTCCAAATCCTACACTGTTTATTACATTGGCATGATAAATATGTCTGAAAACATGAGGTTTGAAAAGTGCTTCCCTAGTGCCAGCTAACTGTTAGAGGATGCACAGAGCACTGTGGGAAGGGATTTAAACACTTAGTGTCCTCTCAGTCCACTCTCATTCCACAAATGGATGTCCCTCTAATTAGTTATAGTCCAGAAACTGTTTTAGCTACATGCAGCCAACAACACATTCAAGAATGTCTGTGACAAGGATTTGTTGAAGTAGCAAGGTCATGTCTTCAGACATACATTCCTATAGAGACTACCCTTGCAATAACAACTTGCTTCCATCCTATGTTTCACAGACTAATTACAATAACACCTTATGTCCTAAAGGAGATTTCAGACATGGTTCTACAATGCTGACTACTGTACTTATGGACTACTTATTTTTCTGCCCCATCTGTCTGTATGCACTCATCATCTCTGATCTTCTTGCTTGAATGTAAAATCTTCTTTTTGTTTTGTAGTAAGGCAGAGCGGGAAGTGGACCTGTCTGGGAGGGCTTCTGGCTACGACACATAAATAATTGCCGATCTCCATACATTGTCCACTCGGTGAACAAACACCTAATATGCTGACTATTTTCATCCAACATTCAACTGACCAAAGGTCAAGTAAGATACTTGAAATTGCAAAGTAATTACTTCATCTGTCAGTCTACCTGATCTTCTAGAAATAACATGTTAGAAATTGTCTTTCATCTGTCCCTTTTTGTGCCAGGTTTGGACTAGTCTTTGTTACTTTTCTCCGAAGCCTCTTTGTTGTACATGTTGTTGGGTATTTTCCTTGTTTAGGCAAAGGTATACAGAGAAGAGGCTGTTCAGTAGTTGCTGCTTTTTTCAGGCCACTTCCTTTTCCACAGACACAAAGTAGCCCTGTTTGCAGTAGAGCATTTTTAGTGGACCAAATGATTGCTCTAACAGACTTAGCTTTTGGCAGTAATTGTATACTATTCCTAATGCCTGCTATCCTTTCAAATACAAGTCATACATATAAATATGCATGTATTTTAAATATAATTTCTGTATGCAGACTAAGCTCTTGGGAGATCAATTTTAAATATCTAAATAAAACATATTTTTAAATGTAAATAGCTTGCTTTAAAATCTACATTTCAGAGAGCTCCACAAAGCTGTCAAAGTACGTTAATTTCCACTTCAAAATCCAGTCCCTAAGCCATCATATTCTCCAAATTCAGATTCTTCCTTTAATTTCTTTTGCAAGGACCATTAGGTATCAACACAAATAATGGTTGAATCTGAAGGTCTAGTTCAGTAAAGTATTTAAGTAGTAGTATTCAGCGGAATACTTAAAGACATTACTAAATTTAAGTGAGGTTTAGAGTTAGCCAGGTGCTTACACCCCATGATTAAAGAAAACTTCTTTGCTCTCTAAGCAACATCTCAGAATGATTGATTCAGCTGGTACAAAATAAACCAATTAACATTAATTCCTGTTGGAATTGTTAATTGTGACAGAGGATGTTTTTCCTATATAAATCTATGAAGTACTTAAAACATTGTTAGTCCTCTAAAAATAGAGATTATCATAATTATGAACAACTATAGTGCCAATTTTCTACATGCTATCAGCCAATATACTATCAGAATATGTTCAGTAGACATCACAACTGAGCATGTATGCTCTTTAAATTTTGATAACTTCCCCAACAGCACTTACCTTCATATATTCCAAATGCAGATTTTTTTTTCTCCAGAGTTCAGAAATTTTAAGTTATCTTTTATCTTTGCTGTACTTAGGTTCCCTTTAGACCTGATTCTGATTGAAACTGAAATACAACTAACATTAACAAGGCTTTTCTTGAAGTG